>NC_140953.1:82315649-82438149 GCF_014529385.1 Adiantum capillus-veneris | reverse complement strand
CTTCCGGCATATTTTGGAATAAAAGGATTAACGTAAAGCAGATTAGAAATGATAAGATGCTCAAGGTGCAAAGCACTTAGTGAGCATCCCCTCCAAAATTGTCCAATGAGGGGCAAGCTAATCTTGGGAGGGAAGATTGGAAAAACCATGCTATCGTAATTTGTACACAAATTGTCTGCTTCTACTATTTTTGAAGTTTGGATGTCTAGGAATCGATGCATCTTCGAATACGATCACCCAACGGCTAGCTTCAGTGAGATTATCCAACAAAACAGGGAATTGATCACTTCTTTTGGGAAACACAAGAACTTTGAAGACTGGAAGCAGGTAATCAAAGCCATCATGGGCCTGGTGTCAATCATTCCGTATCTTATAGCTATGTAAGTAATTCTCTTCGGTAAGGGGCCATGTAGCTTTAAAACGTGTGTTATGACCCCTCAAGGCACCTAACGTGCTTGACAAAAAATGTATACCACTTTTTGGGTTAATATAACACATCCACTCACAATTGTGATTGTGATTATGGCCAAAATAAAAAAAATAAAAAAAAATTGAGAAATTATGTAGCAGGGGTTGCAAAGTTGTGCTTTTATGTGAGGCCTTGTTTGGTGGAAAAAAGATTTGGCAAATTGATGATCCACACTTTTTTTTTATAAAAGTGTTGATAAGTCAGCCATTTTATTCCACCGACACCATGCATCCGACCGGGCACCTTGGACCATCCTTTGCCTTGAGATGCTGCCAACGGTGCTTAGTGGGGGTTGAACCCACCACCTTGGTGATGCAAGTCCAACCCTTTTCCAACTAAGCGAGTCCCCTTGGGTAATGCAAACTTTTTTTAAAAAAAAGTGCAATGTGAAACCAAAGAGAAACCTTTGAAGAAAGACTATACCTTTTACAGGTTAAAGAGTTTCTTGAATCTTCTAGAAGGAGAATTTCTCTTTATACATAACAAGGTAAACTCATTTGTTTAGATATATGTCGGTTTAATCCCAAAAGTAATTTGCCTTTTGAAGCAATGAATTGTGAACATTGCTTTAATTAACATTACCTAAAAGTGCAATGTGCAAAGTGTAATATTGCTAATGTAGAGCCGTAAAAATGAATTCTATGCTAGCTTTGGGAATTATTGATTTGAAACCACCAAGAAACACTAATCCCTTTATGTCGAGGTTTAACAATAGGAAGAGCCCTTATATAATTCACTCACAATTGTGAGTTAAAAAAAGAAAGAAAGAAGGGAGAGCCCTTATATGACAAAGATTAGAATGAATTCTATGTTAGCTTTGGGAATTATTGATTTGAAACCACCAAGAAACACTACCCTACGAAACACTCTACATTCAAAACATTAGTGCGAATATCTTAAGATCCTGCTAGCGACCTTAAGATCTCTTAAGCTTGTTGGCGTTCACGCGGTGACCTGCCCTCCGTACCCCCTCCCCTTGCAAGCTTGCATCAGAGAGCGATGGCTGCGCACACATACTATCCTAGCCTGCATGCCTTGTAGCTCCGTGATTGCAGCTCCGCCGATCTTGGTCGATGACCACTCTCTCTCAGGCCCTTCTTGCCGCTTCCGTCAGTACTCTGTTTCTCTCTTTGTGGCGCAAAAGGCTGGTAGCCTTTTGCATCTGTGTGCTCAGCTACAAGCGGCGATTGGATGGTGCGAAACGGAATGTGTGCGTCCTCGTGTGTGCGCGCATGCATGAGGAGGTGCATGGCAATGTTGCAACACGAGCCTTGCTTGTTGCTGACGATACGTATGTCCTTGTGCTGCTGACTGCATTTACAAGACGACACCATGTCAAAAAAATCTCTCGTTCCCCTCCTCGGGTCACACACCAACCGACACATGCCTCGTGTGCGCGCAAGGGCAAAGACGGAGAGAGAAAATCGCAAAACGTGTTCACAAGGGGGGGAGAGAGAGAGAGAGAGAGAGAGAGAGAGAGAGAGAAAGAAATTTAGGGCATTGGGAAAGACCCCTATTTATCAAGAAGAGAGTTTAACGTCGCAAGAAACTATCCCAAGAAACTTTCCTGAGCCCCAAGCCAAGGAATCTTTGTTCATTACCCTTAATGAGACACTTTGGCAAACCTACTCCCTTTATGGCGAGGTTTAACAATAGGAAGAGCCCTATGGCTGTGGCAAGCTTTTGTGAAATCATACAAGAGAGCAGAGTGACAATCCACAGGATCGGAGGCAAACAAGCCTCAGAGGACTGGTCTAGAACAATACATGTCATGATGACATCTTGTAATAAGTAAAGCCTAGGAGTGGTTTCTCTGTCAAGCAGAAAATTTGTAATCCTTTGACCCTCAAGGCTCGGTCTGAGCTCGAGGTTGGTGTATATTTCCGATGTTCTTTAAAAAAAAAAAAAAAAGCAAACCCCACAATAGGTGGGTGGAATGATTATATTAAGAAAACCAAAAAAAAACAACATCACCGGACCTGCTCAACCCGAGCCTGGCCACCAACCAAGACAAACCAGAACATAGACCCAAGGTACATCGGCTAACAAGGGGAGCCACCCCATCGCATCACATCAGAACTGACTATCAAGCAAAGGGCGAAGAGAAGAGCTTATAGCCGCCGCAGAAGGGCGGAGTCCTAGCCTCCATCACCAAAGGCTGGTAGGGGTTGCCACCATGAGACTCCCACTGCCACCGGAAGACACCATGACCGGGGATATTTTTGATGTTCTTAATACTATCCACTCACAATTGTGAGTTTTGCAAAAAAGAAAAAGGGGGGGAAGAGCCCTAGGGTAAAACCCCCAATATTGGGCCACTTAAGAGAGTTGACAAATTGCCGCCACAGCTCTGCACTGTTTTCACCTTGGAATGGCGCGTTCGAGAGCTAAATGCTAGACCTAGCTGTGGTAGAGACGATGCCACAAGCGATGACGTGTGCAGGCAACAGGGCGTGAAACAAAATTTCACGTGTAAAAAATTTGGCCACCAGCAAGAAGACACTGAAGGGCCTAAATCAAGCCAGTGTGCCAGCACGCCTTGAACTCAACATCCGACGGCGAGAGCCCCATCGCAGCACGGAGTAACCAGTCCACCACGGGGGTTGAATTGTCCTAATACTGGAATGAAACTACTTTATTAAAGACGACAGAAGGGTCCGAACACATGGACCCGGTTTTTTATTGGGGGTTTTACCCTATGGCAAAGATTAGTTGTTTTTGTTGAAGAGAGAAGAAAGAAAGAAGGGTGTAGGTAGCTTTCATCTTTGCATTGGTTAGAAAGGTAATCAAGCTCCATTGATATACTTTATCTCCCCATTATTTTGCTTTGAACATGTGGGGGTTGGAACTTGGGTGGAGGATGTTCCACAATCAAGAAATCCTTGTGCCCAATCATGTGAATCACTCGGATGCCTTCAACATCCCATCTTTATGAAACCTTTACAAAGCAACACTTGTAAATCTCAATGCTTTTCATTAAATAGTTTTCCTTACGAGGATTTTGCCTTTGACATATCACACTTCGAGCATGCCCTCATGGAAAGGGCCACTATGGATCTAAAATGGCTTGCCCACATCATTACCATTTTTATGACCGTTCACCAATCTTACACATCATGATAGAAAGCTCCCTTATTAGCCTTCACAAGAATTCTCTTAAAGCTTCAAACTTGGTTGAATCATAGGAAATCAATCATGCCAGAGTATCACACAAACAAATACCATAGGAGGTGGTAAGAGAGAAGCACAAGCAGGGCTCGGGAAAAGAACCTAGGGCTCGGGAAAAGATAGGTTCGCTTTATCCAAAGCCTGTTCAAAGTGAAAAATGGCCGTCTCAAGTTTGAGCAAGAAGGTTCTCAGGCCGATTCAATTATGAAACTTTTAGTTATAATATGAGATTTTTTAAATGTGATTATCCCTCTCAAATTTAGAGTTAGCCTGTTCATATGCGTGTGAAAAGGTTCCAAAACCAGGTCCCCAAAAAATGTTTCCCGAGCCTTGGGCACAAGTGTAGAGAACCTTTCTAGAAGGAGGGTGAACTAAAAATATTGATCGAGTTAGCTACGACAAGATAGCTTTTCCTTGCCTTTTCGGAAGGGGGGATGTCCTGCCCAAACACCCCCCCCCCCCCCCCCCCCCCCCCCCCCCCAAACCCTCTTTTCCTTCTTCCCTCCCTCCCTCTCTTTGTTTATGCATGTCAACCACATACCTTTTCATAATCCACTTAGCATCACTTGCCCGGGCAAAGCAACTCACCACTCAATGGCCCACATTTGCACCCACATATAGCTCTCTCTATCAAAAGAGACCTTTGCTACACTTATGGTTGGTATCAAAGCCTTAAGGTTATCTTTCTTTTTGCAGAAGCCAGCGGTCATAGAGTGCACCATAAGTGTTTATGCTTCCTAATTTATTAGAAAAATAGGAGACTAGGAATCCTTATTCCCCCCCCCCCCCCCCCCCCCCCCCCCCCCCCCCCTCTCTCTCTCTCTCTCTCTCTCTCTCTCTTTCGTGGGCGCTCAGTTCACTGTCATGCCGACGTTGCAGGGCACACACGTCGGATCAAGGAGGTCATGCCATGTGGCAGGGGGGGACACTCTTGCCTCCTTAACAAGACACCCTTTGGGAGTACCAAATGTAAGACATCCTTTAGGAGTACCAAATATGTGTCTTGTGTAGGGACCCATTTGTATGTTTTCTTTGTTATATTACACTGAGTTTTGTGTGTCTCATGTTTTGTTTCAGCAACAAAAATTGAAGCTCTAGAGGGTTGGGCTATAGGTACATATGGTTCAACTTCTTGGACATGCACTGTTTTGGGTTTTATTTTCTCAGGAGGTGATATCTCAGGGACTATCGCTTGAGTGGAAGGGCTAAGAGTTTGTTTCCGTGTTGTGGCACTCCTAGTCCCCCAATCAATAGTACGTACGGTCGCTATCATCCGCATGCATCCTAGGTCTATATTGCCTTCCATAGTTCCAGCAGGCATGACCAAAAAATCTTGAGGTACAACCCCATTGTCATAATTGACAGAAGTGTGCCAGGTTCCAAAAACCATAGTTTTTGTCTTGTTGATACCCTTGACTTGGATGGTACGCTCAGATAGAGATGGCTTTCCTAACTGAAACCACACTCCATATGATAGCACATTATTTTTAGCACCCGTGTCCAATACGGCGTTATATAGCACTTTCCCATAAGCGCTATTTAGCTCAATAGGGTATCGTAGAGGTGTGGAAGAGTCCAACCAATCATCCTCTGGTTCAACGTGAAATGCATGTGTAACTCCAAGAGTGGCCTCTCGTTGGCGTCTTATACGTTGTTGTCGCTCCTTAGCCTCAACTTAAGCTTGTATCTTTCTCAATTCTGTTTGTGCAATGTCAATGGATTGTGGAATACACCACATGGCGCTTTGAAGGTATTCACCCCAATTATCTACCAACTTGCGATGAGCATCACATGCCCACACATAATTAAGCCATTCTGCGATAGATTTCTTTTTATTTATTCTAGCACGCACATTTGCTTGATATCGTCGTCTCTTATATTTCTTACTCTTCTTGTCTAATTTTTGATTATGACCGATCTCAAGTGAAGAGCCACTAGATGAATCGCTACTTGTGTCTTCTCCTCTGTTGGATATATTGTCATCTAGGGTACCACTTGGCCTTGAATGGTTTGTCCCCACATTTGCACCAAGATTTAACTCAGATTCTTCATCCTCAGAGTCAATTTCAATTGATGATTGCGACTTTGAATTGTGTGGGCTATAGTCTTTTGAGATGCTACTAGTTCCAATGTCAGTCAAGCCTCCATCTTGTAGGCCATCATAAGCTATATGCATTGCTCCTATCATATTTAAAGGTATGAGTGGTGGCATTTCATCTCCTCAGGTGTTATCCATGTCGCCCCCCTATTTCCCCAAGTGTCTATGGTTGCTGCTAGGTGGACCCAATCCACATTGTCAGACTCAGTCTTCCTAGGTAGAGCATCCATATAAGGAGAATCTTCCCCAACAACAGTGTCCATTTTACACGTGTAACAATACTGTAATGGGGCCGAGTGAATTGTGGTGTCAGATCTATGATCAATTATAATCTGTTTCCTAGAGGATGTGCTCGACCATTTACAAGATCAACTTGAATGATAGAGTCTTGGAACTGCAAGTAGACATGGTTTTTAGACCATTCATGCACCATTTTTTCTTCCCTCATGAAAGGACATCCTAAGATCATCTCAGATGACATAGTGTGCTTGGAAAAATCCATAACAATGAAGGTATGCCTTATTTTGTGTCCAAAGACCTTGACCTTGAGATCTTCTAGCATCCCAATAGGTTTAACAATAGTCCAATTGGCCATCTTTACCACTATGTTTGTAGTCCCAAGGTGAGGTCTTCCTATAGTTTCCCAGCAATTTTTAGTTACAATGCTAACCCCAGCGCCACTGTCAAGGATTCCCTTCATAGTTAATCCCTTGGCAGTGATTGGTATGGTCGCATTGGATTCATCACCTTCAAAGTATTGTCCCAACTTGTTAACATGTATTTTAACAACAGAGTTCTCATCTAGGTTGGGTTGTGGATCTAAGTGTTCCTCCTCTATTGGCACCTCCCTAGCTCCATCCATCTATGCAAATTGTGGTAGCCCGACTTTCAGTTCTCCATTGAGGAAAGATCAAAGAGATAAGAATAGCTCGGGGTCTCCATGTAGTTTGGACATGACGGTGGTTCTAACTTATAAAGCCATGAAATCCATCAATTTGGCAATGTTTGACGGCACTTTTTGGGCTTCACTCCCCTGACGTGAGGAAGATGGGATCTCCATTTCTTTGATAGGGTCGGATAATCCCTCTGTAAACATTCTCTCCGACAAGAAGGGAGTACACCCAATTTCCCATGACTTAAAGTCACTTTATTCTTGGATGATATTTTTTATGGCTAGTGGTCTATGGACTTTGTGAGGTTGCTTTTGCGTAGAGAAGACTGTGTCTGTAATCTGGATTTGCCTTGGTACTGGCTCTAAATCCCTTTGGGTCTCTTCTACCAAACTCATTTGTAACATTTAATGGCCTAGTAACTTGTGTGTAGCGGAAAATAGCATGAAATAGTGAGCATTTCATTAGAGTAGATTCCTAATGAGATTAACAAGAGTGCTTGGGTGGAGAAAGCAACAAAAAACATAACACCTAGTTAGATAGCATGAACAATACTTCAAAAGAGAGAGAAATTATGCAATTGACAACAATTGAGGACCAGATTTTCATGGAGCCGGTCCCCCCTCCAAAAGGCTTTGTATTATGGTTTCTCCCATCAAGAGAGACATTTTACAATACAATTCTTTGTGTTCCTTCAATACTAGCTAGTGCAATGCAGATGGAAACTTCATACACTAAGCTAAACACTTATCAAAAACAACATCAATTCCCTTACGGTCTCAGACCCAAGACCTCACACACCTTCGAAGATGGTGAGAGCTAGTGGGGTATGAGAGTAGATTGAGAGGAAGAAGGAGTATTCTTACAAGAAAGATGTACATTTCCTCACATAATCACTCATATAGCATAGCTTAGCTTAGTAATTAGCATGGTAGAGGAGATGAGCATGCATTGAAGCTTGGCTCTTGGTTGGATTTGCATCACAAAGCCAAGAGTTGTTGGTGTAGGCCTCCCTTCTCACAAGCTTGGAGTAGGTGGTAAGCTTTCCATTAAAGCTTGAGAAGGACAGAGAGTCTTCTTTACTTCACACATGAGATTGTGTGCGTGTGTGTGTGATAATGCCTTGCAAAAATCAGCCCCCTCTCTCTCTTGGTCGACCCCCCTTCCAATTTGTTCTTGCTACAGTCCTATTGGACCTCCCTAGCTTAGCCAATGGGAATTAAGCAGTATAAGTGATAGCCTTCTGACATGTGTCCCCCTTTCCTCTTTTGTGAGAGTTTTAGGTAATTATTTAATTCAACTAAACTCTCATTGGACCCCTTTGCCTCCTGGCGAATAGGAATCAGGCAAGCCATTGGGCTGCTGAATGCTCTCTGGTCCCCTTGGGAGATTGTCCAATAGTCTTCTAGAGAGCTTAATTCTTATTGGTTCTTTTATTAAGTGTTTTTAAATTAATTAAACTAGATTTATTCTAGCCTAATTCTCATTGTTCCACCTCCAAGGCGATCCAATAGGAATTGGGTACACCTTGTGGGCATCTGGGCTAGGGAGCTGACACGTGTCCCTCATTCCCTTTGTGTAAAGGAAGCTTGTGTGTGTGTGAGTTTCTCTCTCATCCCCTACTTGCAAGGCTCGCCCCCTCCTATGTTGAAAATGATAAAGACTTTTTGTGACACACGCTAAGCATCCAATTTCCCTAGTGTTTGGCCTTTGGACACAACCTTTGAATTTTGGAACCTTAGCATTTTGGAAGTCTTAATGGGTTGAACCTTAGGGTCTTTTAACCCATTGTTGCACATTGCTCTTTTGCAGATGGACCCCCCTTTGGATCCCTATTTTCCCTCCTTTAGATCCCTACTGTGGCCGGTCTGCTAGCTTAACAAATATTCTAGCTTTTTCTCCCCTGGCACTTCTCCATATTAAATGATCACTTTAACATGAGAAAATCATTTAGGAGAATTTATATATTCATTATTATGACATTGCCTCTCTCTTGAAATCATGGTCGTCCTTGAGTATGGGGTAGAGAAGATAAAGCATATTCATTAGTCCTTTTCCTAGCGGGTAGAGGATCCCTATGTTACCCTACGACATCGTTCCAGAATGGATGACTAGCCCATTTGGTGCTTGAGAGCCTAAGGTGCCACAAGCATGTCTACACATTAGTCCTATCAGTCTTCCATAGTAGAGTGACAAGCTCTACTTGGTGTTCGGTAGATGTCGTCTCCACAAACTTGATCTAAGCATGCATACTACTTCATTTTTGTGCACAATAAAGAAAAAGAGAGTCTTATAAGACAAAAACTTTGCTCATTTTTAACATTTGTACATTTGCTTACTCTAGGGAAGCATTGACAAGGTTTAGGTTATCCTTTAATTGTAGGCCTTGCATCCATCTAGCATCTTCAAAAGGATAACTTTTAAACTTAATAAGATATCGTCGGATAGTCTTACCGCCTCTTAGTACCTTGTCTTCATGTCGGAGAATGGACTCGGGCTGCAGCACCTCTTCTTGGTCCTTGATCTCCGTTGGGTCTTCAATAGTTCGTTCTTGAGGTGGCTCTCCTTTGTAAGGCTTTAGTAGGCTCGCATGGAAAGCATTGTGTGTGAGCCAATGGTTGGTCAACTTGAGTTGATAGGCCATCTCATTGATTGGCCTAAGAATCTGGAAGGGACCATAGTACCTTTTTGCTAACTTAACATAGTACTTTTGGTGTCCTGTAGGATTCTTGCCCGTCGTGTGCCTTAATCGAGCCCTGGGAAATTTGAGTAAGACCCAATCATTTTCTTTAAAGGCTTGGGCTCTTCTGTGCTTTGTTGTGAGATAGAGATAGCATCCTTAATCTTTTTGAAAGATTCTTGTAGATCTTGGCTATACTCATCTGCAGCGAAGATCTTCCCATGTACCTTAAGTAGCAAGGGACTTTTTGATCTTCCCTCAATCACCTCAAAAGGTGCTTTTCCCATGGAAGTATGTATAGTGTTATTGTAGGCATACTCCACTAAGGGTAAGTATTTTTCCCATTGGGATCTTTGATCTACTTCCGTTACATAGGCTTTTAGTAGATCGAGAATTTTTAGGTTAGCTATTTCACTTCGGCCATCCGTTTGCGGTTGATAGACCGAAGAGAAGTTTAGCCTTGTTCCTAAATTCTCAAAGAGACCCTTCCAAAAGTTACTGGTCATTCTAGGATCTCTATCCGACACTATGGACATTGGCAAGCCATGGTACTTGAAGATTTGTGAAATGAAGAGGGTTGCCATTTGATGGGCTTTGATAGTCTTTTTGACAGGTATAAAATGAGCTTGTTTACTGAACCTGTCTACTATCGTCCATATTCTTGTATTCCCATGGATAGACTTAGGCAATCCAAAAATAAAATCCATGGATATGCTCCCCCATGGTGAATTAGGGATTGGCAAAGGTTGAATCAATCCAGGTTGTTTCTCTCTATCAGACTTCGTCTTTTGGCATATCACACATTTAGAAACATACTCTTGTATGTTTGCTTTCATGGTAGGCCAATAGAAATATTTTTCAATCCCCTTTAGGGTAGACTGAATCCCTCTATGCCCTGCATAAGGAGGAGCATGAGATTCATACATTACTTTCTCACGTAGTGAGCTAGTAACACATAGTCTATTGCCATAGAGAAGATAACCATATTGTAAAGTAAATGGTTCCTCTTTCTTCCCTAGTGCAAGGGCTGAAATAACATCTCTAAAATCAGGATCAAAAGCATACTCATCTATCATAGAAGATAGATCATTGTGAGTTGCTATGGAAACCGCATTCACTCTCGGCCGTCTTGAGAGTGCATTGGCTACTTGATTATGCTTGCCAGCAATGTGAGCAATATGAAAATGAAATTGCGAAAGAAAGTTTGCCCACCTCATTTGTTTGTCAGAGAGCTTGGTCTGCATCATGAAGTACTTAAGACTTTGGTGATCCGTTCGCAGAATGAAAGGAGTCCCCAATAAATAGTGCTTCCATGAGTCTAAGGCATGTAGAACTGCAAGGAGTTCCTTTTCATATATGCCTAGAGCTTGCTCAACAGGGTTGAGCCTTTGGCTTTCATAGACTATGGCGTGCCCTTCTTGAAGCAAAACAACTCCAAGGCAATCACCACAAGCATCACATTGGACCTCAAATGGATTTGAGAGATCCGATAGTGTAAGCACAGGTTGAGAGATAAGCTTTTCTTTGATCTTTTCGAAAGCATTGTTCTCCTTGGCAGACCATGTGTATCTAATGTTTTTCTTTGTTAGGTCATGTAATGGTCCTGCTATTAGTGAGAACTTTTCTATGAAGCGTCTATAGTGCGGCGCACATACCTATAAAGCTTCTTAACTCATGTAATGGTTTAGGCCATCCTTTTATTACCTCTAACTTTGATGGATCCATTTGGATGCCATCTTGAGAGATAATGTGACCTAAATACTGAATCTCTTGTAAGAAAAGTTCACTTTTCTTTAGATTAACATAAAGTTTATTCTCTCTTAGAACTTGAAATATTACCTGGAGCTGTCGCTTGTGTTCATCTAATTAATTAGAGTAGATGATGATATCATCAAAGAACACTCCAGTAAATGTTCGGTGAGGACTGAATAGCTTCTCCATCAAGCGGTTGAATGTGGTTGGTGCAATGGTCAAGCCAAAAGGCATGACAATGTATTCATAAAGACCAAACGTAGTGCGAAATGCGGTCTTTACAATGTCTTGATCAACTATCCTTATTTGATGATAGCCACTTTTTAGTTCAATCCTACTGAAGTAGGTGGACTCTTGTAGCTTATCAAATAGGTCTTCTACCCGTGGAACGGGAAACCTATGTTTGATAGTGATCCTATTTAGTGCTCTATAGTCGACACACATACGATATGTGATGTCTTTCTTTTGCACTAGTATCACAGGAGAACAAAATGGAGATGAGCTAGGCCTAACCATGCACTTACCGCATAATCTCCTCTTGTTGAGCTTGAGAAACTCTATAAGGAGGTTTGTTAGGTGGTGAACTTCTTGGAAGAAGTTCAATTGCATGGTCATCATTACCTCGTTTAGGAGGTAGCTCACAAGGGATGTCGTCAATAAAGACATCCTGAAACCCCTTGAGAAAATTGGATAACTCTAATTCCTTTTGATTTTGTATATTTTCTTTTGCTAAAACATTAGGTTCATTTTGATAATCTTTAACAAAAATCATGTACACGGAAATAGAGCTCTTTATTGACTTGTTGAAAGCTGCTGTATGTACAATGGGTATAGTGTTACCCATTTCCTTAGCATCTATATACATGTCTTTTTCCCTGAACTTAAAGGAGATTCTCCTTTCAGGGAATTCAACATTGGCAGCCATGTGATCAAACAATGGTTCCCCTAGGATTACATCCTCATGCTTGAGAGGAGAGATAAAGAAGTCCTCTTTGTCCACATAGCTTTGGACATGGAGCCTCAATTTCCCGATTAAGGGAGTGACTGAAGCTTCTTGCCCCTTGAAAGCACTCTCTGCGGGTAGGAAATCTCCCATCTCGTAGGCTTGTATGCCTAGCTTTGTGGCCAACTCTATAGATATAAAATTGTGAGTAGTACTGGGGTCAAAGAGAATAAAAGCATCATGTTCTCTTACCTTTCCCCAAGCATGGCATAGAGGAGATCCTTTGTGGTGCATTTCCTCCTCTTGGATTTCGACCAAGGTAACTCTAGGAGTTTCATGGCGGTTGTTCTTTTGGGGACAAGCACGGTACGCATGCCCTTGCTCGCTGCACTTGAAACAACAGTTATCCTTGCGATAACACTCAAGCTCTTCAAGAGAGAGTTTGTTTTTGCCTTTATAAACTCCCTTCTCTTTAGCTTTGTTGGAGTTGCCCTTAGGAGACTTTTGGACGTTGTCCTTCCCCTTAGGCTCATTGGAACCCTTATTTTTCGTGGGCTTAGAATTTCTTTTAGCCCCCGTTTGGAAATTGATTCGAGAGGCCACCATAGTATGGTGTATAACCGCCAATATGGTGCGTGGCCTTTGGGAGTTGACATACTCATTTCTTCAGTTAAGCCCGCACAAAATTGTTGCTTTTGCTCTCCTAAATCCAACTTTTTTAAGACAGTGGCTTTGAGTTGTAGGTCCCAAAACTTGTCTACATATTTGTGGATGGATTCATAGGGAGTGAGCTTCAAGCTTCTCCATTCGGTGAGTACTTTGTCTTTGGCATCGGTGGCCAAAAACTGCTTCATAATGGAAGCTCTTAAAGCTTTCCATGTTCGTGGAGTTTCAGTGTTGGCCCGTAGGCTAGACCACCATTGCCAGGTGAACTTTTGAAAGTGCATAGCTACATGGCGTAGCTTGAGGACTCCATGAAGCCCTCATCTTCAAACGCCGCATTGAATTATTGGATAAAGGCCAAGACTTTGTCCGTAGCACCAAAGGTGCCATTGTAGGTAAGGAAAAATATGCTCTTCCCTCCCTCTTTGAACTTCTTGAGCTTGGACGACCTCTTCCATGCGGCATAGGATTTCCTATGGCCTCTTCTTCTTGATGGTTCAAAGGTTGCACCATCACTTTCTTCAGAAGATGAATAATTTGAGGAAGATGGAGAAGAGGGTGACCTCTTTCTCGTCTTTTTCTTTCCTTTCATCTTCGTTGTCTTGACCATCACTTTCATAAGAGGAAGAAAATGAAGAAGATGGAGAAGAGGGTGTCCTCTTTCTCACCTTTTTCTTCTCTTTCTTTTTGTCATCCCTCTTTGAAGTATGGTGTGGAGAAGTATGCGATGGTCTTCTCCGTTTTGGAGGTGATGGAGAGCATTTAGCCCGCCGTCTTTGTGGAGCCATCTCCGCCGAGGTGGCGGGAGACTCACTTCTTTCTCGTTCCTTTGGTGCAAGCTCTTGAATTCTCCTTTGAGAAGGAGATGCGTCATCAAGGAGCAAATTTCTGAGCCCTTCATAGGGATCCTCTTCATCATCGCGAATCGGAGAGAGACCTCTTTTGGAAGTCTCACAAGGAGGCTTCCTAGGTGTTCTCTCGTCATGGTGGGGAGCTTGAAGAATCCCATGAGCATGAAGTTGCTGCTGCACTTCACTTTGGAGGGATGGATGGCCCATAGCTTGTTGATGAAGCCTAGAAACAAGATAGTTAACAAGCATCGGGGCATCATTAGTAGCTTGCTCATTAGCAAAATCAAAGTTATCAACATTAATTTCACTCTCTTTACCATTGTCAGCCATTCTAACAACTTTTAGGGGTAAACTTTTTAGGTGTACTTTGGCACTTCAAGCCCTAGTTGCTACTCCTCTTTACCCCTTTAGAAAAAGCACTCAAGCTACTGTACCCGTGGCTCGAATACCATTAATTGCAAGGAATAGAAGAGAGGGTTGTTCAACACCAAAACAACACCGGCTCTTGTCAAGCTTCTAATAGCTTAATCATGGTTAAGCCGTAGGCAAGCCCCGTGGGACTCCACTATTAAGACCATAGCTCTCGACGGTGATGCCCCGTTAATTGCACAAAGGTAGGCGCACTGCAAGTCTGAAAAATCCCTATTCTACTTACTCACATGCAATTAATAATACCAACCATTTATAGCTAGCTTGAGGACCTCCCTTCTTGAGCAAGAAAAGAGAAACCTTGTGCTCTGATACCAATGTAACATTTAACGGCCTAGTAACTTGTGTGTAGCAGAAAATAGCATGAACATAGTGAGAATTTCATTAGAATAGATTCCTAATGAGATTAATGAGAGTGCTTGGGTGGAGAAAGCAACAAAAATCATAACACCTAGTTAGATAGCATGAACAATACTTCAAAAGAGAGAGAAATTAAGCAATTGACAACAGTTGAGGACCGGATTTACATGGAGCCGGTCCCCCCTCCAAAAGGCTTTGTATTATGGTTTCTCCCATCAAGAAAGACATTTACAATACAATTCTTTGTGTTCCTTCAATAATAGCTAGTGCAATGAAGATGGAAACTTCATACACTAAGCAAAACACAACACATCATCAATTCCCTTACGGTCTCAGACCCAAGACCTCACACACCTTCGAAGATGGTGAGAGCTAGCGGGATATGAGAGGAAGAAGGAGTCTTTTTACGAGAAAGATGTACATTTCCTCACATAATCACTCATGTTAGCATAGCTTAGCTTAGTAATAAGCATGGTAGAGGAGATGAGCATGCATTGAAGCTTGGTTCTTGGTTGGATTTGCATCACAAAGCCAAGAGTTGTTGGTGTAGGCCTCCCTTCTCACAAGCTTGGAGTAGGTGGTAAGCTTGAGAAGGACAGAGAGTCTTCTTTACTTCACACATGAAATTGTGTGCGTGTGTGTGATAATGCCTTGCGAAAATCAGCCCCCTCTCTCTCTTGGTCGACCCCCCTTTCAATTTGCTCTTGCTACAATCCTATTGGACCTCCCTACCTTAGCCAATGGGAATTAAGAAGTATAAGTGATAGCCTTCTGACATGTGTCCCCCTTTCCCCTTTTGTGAGAGCTTTAGGTAATTATTTAATTCAATTAAACTCTCATTGGACCCCTTTGGAATAGGAATCAGGCAAGCCATTGGGCTGCTGAATGCTCATTGGTCCCCTTGGGAGACTGTCCAACAGTCTTCTAGAGAGCTTAATTCTTATTGGTTCTTTTATTAAGTGTTTTTAAATTAATTAAACTAGGTTTACTCTAGCCTAATTCTCATTGTTCCACCTCCAAGGCCATCCAATAGGAATTGGGTACACCTTGTGGGCATCTGGGCTAGGGAGCTGACATGTGTCCCTCATTCCCTTTGTGTAAAGGGAGCTTGTGTGTGTGTGTGTGTGTGTGTGTGTGTGTGTGTGTGTGAGTTTCTCTCTCATCCCCTACTTGCAAGGCTCGCCCCTTCCTATGTAGGGATTGATAAAGACATTTTGTGACACACACTAAGCATCCAATTTCCCTAGTGTTTGGTGTTTGGACACAACCTTGAATTTTTGAACCTTAGCATTTTGGAAGTCTTAATGGGTTGAACCTTAGGGTCTTTTAAGACCATCATTGCACATTTCTCTTTTGCAGATGGCCCCCCCTTTGGATCCCTATTTTCCCTCCTTTGGATCCCTACTGTGTCCGGTCTGCTAGCTTAACCAATACTCGACAGTAATGCCCCGTTATCTGCACAAAGGCGGGTGCACCGCAAGGCTGAAAAATCCCTATTCTACTTACTCAATTGAAATTAATAATACCAACCATTTATAGTTAGCTTTAGGATCTCCCTTCTTGAGCAAGAAAAGAGAAACCTTGTGCTCTGATACCAATGTAACATTCAATGGCCTAGAAGCTTGTGTGTAGAGTAAAATAGCATAAACATAGTGATCATTTCATTAAATAAGATTCCTTATGAGCATATCAAGAGTGCTTGGATAGAGAGAGCAACAAAAAGCATAAAATCTAGTTAGATAGGCATGAATAATACTTCAAAAGAGAGAAAAATTAAGCTATTGACAATAGTTGAGGACCGGAATTTACATGGAGCCGGTCCCCCCTCCAAAAGGCTTTGTATTATAGGTTTCCCCTATCAAGGGAGACATTTTACAATACAATCCTTTGTGTTCCTTCAATAACCAGCTTGTGCAATGAAGATGGAAGCTTCAAGCACTAAGAAAACACTTATAAAACACAACATCAATTACCTCACGGTCTCAGACCCAAGACCTCACACACCTTCGAAGATGGTGAGAGCTAGCGGGGTATGAGAGTAGATTGAGATGAAGGAGTATTCTTACGAGAAAGAAGTATATCTCCTCACATAATCACTCATAAAAGCTTAGCATAGCTTAATTAGCATGGTAGAGGAGATGAGAGGCATGCATTGAAGCTTGGCTCTTGGTTGGATTTGCATCACAAAGCCAAGAGTTGTTGGTGTAGGCCTCCCTTCTCACAAGCTTGGAGTAGGTGATGAGCTTTCCATTAAAGCTTGAGAGAGAGAGAGAGAGAGAGAGAGAGAGAGAGATTCTTCTTGCTTCACACATCAGAATCTGTGAGTGTGTGTGTGTGTGTGTGTGTGTGTGTGTGTGTGACAATGCCTTCACAAATCAACCCCCTCTCTCATGTTGGTTGACCCCTCTTGATAAATCCTCTTGCTGGCTTCCCATTGGACCTTGCAAAGCTTATCCAATCATAATTCAGAAGCATAAGTGATAGCCTTGTGACATGTGTCTCACTTTCCCCTTTTGTGAGATCTTTAGGTAATTAAATAGTGCAACTAAACTCTCATTGGACCCCTTTGTCTTCTGGCCAATAGGAAGCAGGCAAGCCATTGGGCTGCTGAATGCTCATTGGACCCCTTGGGAGACTGTCCAATACTCTTATAGAGAGCTTAATTTCTAGTGGTTCTTTTATCAAGTGTTTTTAAATGAATTAAACTAAAAGTACTCTAGCCTAATTCTCATTGGTCCACCTTTATGGCCATCCAATAGGATTTGAATGCATCTTTAGGGAAACTGGGCTAGGGAGCTAATGTGTGTCCCTTATTCCCTTTGTGTAAAGGGCTTGCGAGAGAGAGAGAGAGAGAGAGAGAGAGAGAGAGAGAGAGAGAGAGAGAGAGAGAGTGTTTCTCTCTCATCCCCTACTTATAGGGCTCACCCCCTCCTATGTAGGAATCTTAAAGACTTTTGTGTACACTCTCAAAGCATCCAATTTCACTAAGCTTTGAATTTTGGAACCTTAGCATTTTGGAAGTCTGAATGGGTTGAACCCTAAGGTCTTTGGAGCCCATGTTGCGCATTGCTCTTTTGCAGATGCCCCCCCCATTTGGATCCCTATTTTCCCTCCTTTGGATCCCTATTGTGGCCGGTCTGCCAGCTTAACCAATGTTCTAGCTTTTTCTCCCCTGGTACTTCCCCATATTAAATGATCAGTTTAACATGAGAAAATCATTTAGGAGACTTAGATATTAGTTATTATGACATTCTCTAGTGCTAGGACCACAACCCCCACATGCGAGAATAACTTCTGTGAATCAAGTGGGTTGTGAGTCATCTATTGCTTGTTTGGAAGGCTGTGAGGAAGATATAGACCCTAATATTTCCTATGGGATTGATGCACTTGAAGAAAGTCCACAATACTACATGGAGGACTATTTGGGACAATTCAAACATGTCTATCAAGTACCTGATCTTGCGGCAAGAGGCCAAAATATCAATTTCACTGCCAAGAGACCACCTCTTCAATGCTACGAGTGTGGTGGTACACATCGTGTAGCCGAGTGTCCCATTAGATTACAAAAGAATGCCACACTAATGAAAACCATTCAAGCGAGCACATCTACAATGCAGATACTCATGTGTAATCCATGTGGCATAGATCATTTAATTGCCCAATTTCCTAATAATCCAAATACGCCAAAAATCACGCCATTGAACTTAATTGAGGTTACTAAGGAGCCGTCACAAAGTACGCATGTGGTACCAGTAAATGTACTCACACAATCGATGTTCCAAAACCAAAATTATATTCTTGAAGAAAGAGACATAGCATCAATTTCCTAATCTCAGAAGAAGTAGAAAACACGAAGGAAGAGATCACAAAAAGCAGCAAAGTCAGACCAAATTCAAAGACCCCAACATAGGGACTTGTGAAGACCCCGTATATACGAACGATGCTGAAGAGGATTTTGATTCGTGAAACCGTGGAGACTAAAACGACCATTAGAAAAGAAACAAACAACGAAGATCGTCATGAGCTACAATGGCCAGGACTTAAGAAAAAAGATAGAAGCTTACCCAAACCCTACAAAGAGATGGAGCAAGTCAAGCAATTAATGTGTCATAATAATGAATATCTAATTCTCCTAAATGATTCTCTCATGTTAAACTGGTCATTCAATATGGGGAAGTTCCAGGGGGAAAAAAGCTACAGTCTTAATAGTGGAGTCCTATGGGGATTGCCTACATCTTGCCTACAACTTAACCACTATTGAGCTATTAGAAGCTTGACAGGAGCCGATGTTATTTTGGTGTTGAAAGACCCTCTCTTCTATTCCTTGCAATTAATGATATTCGAGCCACTGGTACAGGAGCTTGAATGCTTTTCTAAAGTGGTAAAGAGGAGTAGCAACTAAGGCTTGAAGTGCCAAAGTACACCTACAAAATTTTACACCTAAAAGTTGTTAGAATGGTTGACAATAGTAAAGAGAGTGAAATTAATGTTGATAGCTTTGATTTTGCTAATGAGCAGGCTACTAATGATGCCCCTACGCTTGTTAACTACCTTGTTTCTAGGCTTCAACAAGCCATGGGAAATCCATCCCTCCAAAGTGAAGGGCAATGGTAGCTACGTGCTCATGGGATTCTCCAAGATCCCCACCATGAAGAGAGAGTACCTAGGAAGCCTCCTTGTGAGACTTCCAAAAGAGGACTCTCTCTGATTTGGGAAGAAGAAGAGGATCCGTATGAAGGGCTCAAAACTTACTACTTGACGACGCATCTCCTTCCCAGAGGAGAACTCAAGATCCCCCACCAAAAGAACGAGAAATAAGTGAGTCTCCTGCCACCTTGGCGGAGATGGCTCCATGAAGACGGCTGGAAAAACTCTCTCCATCACCTCCTAAACGGAGAAGACCATCGCACACCTCTCCACACCATAATTCAAAGAGTGATGACAGAAAACAAGAGAAGAAAAAGGTGAGAAAGAGGTCACCCTCTTCTCCATCTTCTTCATCCTCTTCCTCTTATGAAGAAAGTGATGGTGCAGAGAAGGAGGAACAATGCAAGAAAAAGGCGAGAAATAGGTCACCCTCTTCTCCATCTTCCTCAAATTCTTCATCTTATGAAGAAAGTGATGGTGCAACTTTCAAACCATAAAAAAGAAGAGGCCATAGGAAATCCTATGGCACGTGGAAGAGATTGTCCAAGCTCAAGAAGTTCAAAGAGGGAGGAAAGAGCATCTCTTTCCTTACCTACGATGGCACCTTTGGTGCTACGGACAAAGTCTTGGCTTTTATCCAACAGTTTGATGCGGCATGGAGATGAGGGATTCATGAATCCTCTAAGTTACGCCATGTAGCTATTCATTTTCAAAAGTCCACCAAGCAATGGTGGTCTAGCCTACGGGCAAACAGTGACGCTCCACAAACATGGAAATCTTTAAGAGTTTCCATCATGAAGCAGTTTTTGGCCATCGATGACAAAAAGACAAAGTACTCACCAAATGGTGAAGCTTGAAGCTCTCTGCCTACGAATCCATTCACAATTACTTACATCTCAAAGCCACCATCTTCAAAAAGATGGATTTTGGAGAGCAAAAACAACAATTTTGTGCGGGCTTAACAGAAGAAATGCCAGAGTATGTTAACTCCCAAAGGCCACGCACCATATCTGTGGTCATACACCATACTATGGTGGCTTCACGAATCAATTTCCAAACAGGGGCTAAGAGAAATTCTAAGCCTATGCAAAACAAGGGTTCTAATGAGCCTAAGGGGAAGGAAAATCTCCAAAAATCTCCTAAGAGCATTTTCAATAATAACAAAGCTAAGGAGAAGGGAGTTTACAAAGGCAAAAACAAACTCTCTCCTGAAGAGCTTGAGCATTATCGCAAGGATAACCATTGTTTCAAATGCGGCGAGCAAGGGCATGCATACCGCACTTGTCCCCAAAAGAACACCCGCCATGAACCTCCTAGAGCTACCTTGGTTAAAATCCAAGAAGAGGAATCTCACCACAAAGGATCTCCTCTATGCCATGCTTGGGGAAAGGTAAGAGAACATGATGCTTTTATTCTCTTTGACCCTGGTTCTACTCACAATTTCATATCCACAGAGTTGGCCACCAAGGTAGGCAAAGCCTATGAGATAGGAGATGTCCTACCCGCACATGGTGCTTTCAAGGGGCAAGAAGCTTCAGCCACTCCCTTAATTGGTAAATTGAGGCTCCATGTCCAACGCTATGTGGACAAAGAGGACTTATTTATCTCTCCTTTCAAGCACCGGGATGTAATCCTAGGGGCACCATGGTTTGTTTGCATGGCTGCCAATGTTAAATTCCCTGAAAGGAAAATCTACTTTAGGTTCAGGGAAAAAGATAGTGTACATAGATGCTAAGGAGATGGGTAACACCATACCCATTGTACATACGCAAGCTTTCAATAAGTCAATAAAGAGCTCTATTTTCATGTACATGATTTTGGTTAAAGATTCTCAAAATGAACCTAATGCTTTAGCAAAAGAAAATAGAAAAAATCACAAAGAACTAGAGCTATCCAATTTTCTCAAGGGATTTCAAGATGTTTTCATTAACGACATCCCTTGTGACCTAAACGAGGCAATGATGACCATGCAATTGAACTTGTTCTAGGAAGTTCACCGCCTAATAAACCTCCTTATAGAGTTTCTCAAGCTCAACAAGATAAGATTATGCGGCAAGTGCATGAGTTAGTTGAGAAGGGCATGGTTAGGCCTAGCTCATCTCCATTTTGTTCACCTGTGCTATTAGTGCAAAAGAAAGACGGCACACATCGTATGTGTGTCGACTATAGAGCACTAAATAGGATCGCTATCAAAAATAGGTTTCCCATTCCACGGGTAGAAGACCTATTTGATAAGCTACAAGCGTCGACCTACTTTAGTAGAATTGACCTAAAAAGTGGCTACCATCAAATAACGATAGTTGATCAAGACATTGTAAAGACCGCATTTCGTACTACATTTGGTCTTTATAAATACATTTTCATGCCTTCTGGCTTGACCAGTGCACCAGCCACATTCAACTTCTTGATGGAGAAGCTATTCAGGCCTCACCAAACCTTTACTGGAGTGTTCTTTGATGATATCATCATCTACTCTAATTCACTAGACGAACACAAGCAACACCTCTAGGTAACATTTCAAGTTCTACGAGAGAATTATGTTAATCGAAAGAAAAGTGAGTTTTTCTTACAAGAGATTCTGTATTTAGGTCACATTATCTCTCAAGATGGCATCCAAATGGATCCATCAAAGTTAGAGGTAATAAAAGGATGGCCTACTCCAAGAAATCTTCATGAACTAAGAAGTTTTATAGGTATGTGTGCATACTATAGATGCTTCATAGAAAAGTTCTCACTAATAGCAGGACCATTACATGAACTAACAAAGAAAAACGATAGGTATGCATGGTCTACCAAGGAGAACAATGCTTTTGAAAAGCTTATCTCTCAACCTACGCATACATTGCCGGATCTCTCCGAGCCATTTGAGGTCCAATGTGACGCTTGTGGTGATTGCCTAGGGGCTGTTTTTCTCCAAGAAGGGCATTCCATAGCCTATTAAAGTCGAAGGCTCGACCCTATTGAGCAAGATTTTAAGGCATATATGAAAAGGAACCCCTCGCAGTTCTACATGCCTTAGACTCGTGGAAGCACTATTTATTGGGGACTCCTTTCATTCTGCGGACGGATCACGAAAGCCTTAAGTACTTCATGATGCACACCAAGCTCTCCGACAAACAAATGAGGTGGGAAAATTTTCTTTCGCAATTTCATTTTCACATTGCTCACATTGCTGGCAAGCATAATCAAGTAGCCAATGCACTCTCAAGACGACCGAGAGTAAATGTGGTTTCCATAGCAACTCACAATGATCTATCTTCTATGATAGATGAGTAAGCTATTGATCCTGATTTTAGAGATGTGATTTCAGCCCCTTGCAGTAGGGAAGAAAGAGGAACCACTTACTTTACAAGATGGTTATCTTCTCTATGGCAATAGAATATGCGTTATTAACTCACTATGAGAAAGTAATGTATGAATCTCATGCTCCTCCTTAGGCGGGGAATAGAGGGATTCAGTCTACCCTAAAAGGGATTGAAACATATTTCTATTGGCCTACCATGAAAGCAAACATACAAGAGTATGTTTCTAAATGTGTGGTATGCCAAAAGACGAAGTTTGCTAGAGGGAAGCAACCTGAATTGCTTCAACCTTTCCCAATCCCTAATTCACCATGGGAGAGCATATCCATGAATTTCATCTTTGGATTGCCTAAGTCTATCCATGGGAATACGAGAATATGGATGATAGTAGACAGGTTCAGTAAGGAAGCTCATTTTATACCTGTCAAAAAAACTATCAAAACCCATCAAATGGCAACCCTCTTCATATCACAAATCTTCAAGTGCCATGGCTTGCCAATGTCCATAGTGTCGGATAGAGATCCTAGAATGATCAGTAATTTCTGGAAGGGTCTCTTTGAGAATTTAGGGACAAGGCTAAACTTCTCTTCGGCCTATTATCCGCAAACGGATGGCCAAAGTGAAATAGCTAACCTAACAATTATTGATCTACTAAAAGCCTACGTAACGGAAGTAGATCAAAGGTCCCAATGGGAGAAGTACTTACCCTTAGTGGAGTATGCTTACAATAATACTGTACATACCTCCACGATAAAAGCACCTTCTAAGGTAATTGAGGGAAGATCTAAAAGTCCCCTTCTACTTAAGGTACATGGGAAGATCTTCGTTGCAGATGAGTATAGACGAGACCTACAAGAATCTTTTCAAAAGATTAAGGATGCTATCTCTATCTCACAACAAAGGCAAAAGGCTACTGTTGATAAGCACATAAGAGCCCAATCCTTTAAAGAAAATGGTTGGGTCTTACTTAAATTTTCCAAGACTCGATTAAGGCACACGACGGGCAAGAATCCTACGGGACACCAAAAGTACTATGCTAAGCTAGCAAAAAGGTACTATGGTCCCTTCCAGATTCTTAGACCAATCAATGAGATGGCCTATCAACTCAAGTTTCCCAATCATTGGCTCATACACAATGCTTTCCATGTGAGCCTACTAAAGCCTTACAAAGGAGAGCCACCTCAAGAACCAACTATTGAAGACCCATCGGAGATCGAGGACCAAGAAGAGGTGCTGCAGCCCGAGTCCATTCTCCAACGTGAAGACAAGGTATTAAGAGGCGGTAAGATTATCCATCGATGTAATGGAAATGGCCTATGAACTTTGAGAGTAGCGGAATTAGGAAATTAGAAGGAGTACTTTCGTGAGATTACTTTTGTGATCATAGTGGGTGAACTTCATTGATGGTAGCAACATAAACATGGTACTTAGTTAACTTGGCATAAAAAATACTTTTGCAAGAGAGAGAGTTTAGAGACCATGACAATAGTTGAGGACCGGATTCATACGGAGCCGATCCCCGCTCCAATAGGAATTTGTATTATAGTTTCTCCCATCAAGAGAGACTTGGTACAATACAATCTTTGTGTTCCTTGTGACCTAGGTCATGGAATGAAGATGGAAAGCTTCATGCATCACAATCATAACATAAACTTTGTAGAAAGCATTAACTATCCCAAGCCTCAGTCCCAAAGCCTCAAACACCTTTGAAGGTGGAGAGAGCTAGTGAGGAATGAGGGTAGGGAAGAGGAAGAAGAAACATTCCGTAGGAGAACGAAATAGTTCCTCACTTACCATCACTCTTCTTGCTAGCATACATAATAGCATAGTAATGAAGATGGAGAAGGTGGAAAGCTTAAGCATTGAAGCATGGCTCTTGGTTGGATTTGCATTCCATAGCCAAGAGTGTTGGTGTAGGATCTCACTTCTCACATGCTTGGAGAAGGAGGTGGAGTTCCTCTACTTTCACCAAGAGAGAATGAATCCACAAAATGAGTGTGTGTGTGTGGTGTATACCCCCCCAACACCCCCCTTGCTTGCTTGGGGCGAGCTCTAGACTTTTTACATGCTTCAAGCTCACTAGACCCCTCTCCCCCTAGCCAATCACATGCAGCATGCATTCAAGTACATGGGTAGTCTTTAGACAAGTGTCCTCCTTACCCCTTAGAGAGAGAGAGCTTGAAAATATCTAATGTTTATTGGATGGAACTAGAAGCTCATTGGAACCCTCTTTAGCCCAACCAATAGCATTCAAGCACACCATGTGGCTAAGCATAGGGAGAGTCTGACATGTATCCCATGCACCCGTTGAGAAAAGGGGTGCCCTTTGGGTGAGTGGGAGGTTAAGTCAAAGATTCCTCTAACTTTGGGACTTTACCTCTCCTTTGTAGGGTCTCTTTTTGACTCAAGCACCTTATTCCCCATGCATGGGAAGCTTCTCAAGCACCTCCCTTATTAAGTATGACAAGCACCTCAAGTACCTTAGTCATCAAGCATGACAAGCACCTCAAGCACCTTAATCTCAACAAACACGACAAGCACCTCAAGCTTAGGTCGGGTTCCCACCTCAAGCTCAACCCTAGCTTGCCTAAGGTCAAAGGAATTTTAACACTAACTATTGGAGGTCTTTAATGAAGCTAACCCTAAGGTCTTTTAAGCTTCATTAGATGCGCATTGCTCTTTGATAGACTACCTCCTTTTGGACCCGTATTGAGATGTAACCATCTCATCTTGGTCCCCTGCTGAGATAAGTCTAGAAGCACTTGTTGCACATTGCTCTTTGGTAGACCATCTCCTTTTGGATCCGTATTGAGATGCAACCATCTCTCCTCTTGGTCCCCTGCTGAGATAGGTCTAGAAGCACATGTTTCAATTCTTACTCTTGTTCCCATTTATTCTCCCACATTAAATGATCAGTTTAATATGAAAAAAACATTTGGGTAAGCTAGATATTAGATTTTATGACATTACCTCTCTCTTGAAATCATAGTCATGCTCGACTATGAGGTAGAGAAGATAAAGCCTAGTCATTAGCCTCATGTTTCTTAGCGGGTAGAGGATCCCTTTTTACCCTACGACATCATTCCAACATGGATGACTAATCCGTTTGGTGCTTGGGAGACATAGCTACTGCAAGCATGTTTGCTCTTTAGTCCATTTCATCCTCCCAAGTAGAGTGACAAATTCTACATGGTGTTTGAGAGACGTCGTCATCATAAACATGATTCTTAGTATGCATACTATTTAAATTTGTGCACAATAAAAAGAGATCTAGTCTTATAAGACAAAAACATTGTTCATTTAAAATGCATTTTCATATGCTTATTTTAAGGCATCATTGTAAGCATTGACAAGGTTCATATTATCCTTAAGTTAGGTTCTTTACATCCATCTAGCATCTTTAAAAGAATAATTCTTAAACTTAATAAGATATCATCAGATAATCTTATTGTTTGTTAATACCTTGTCTTCATGTCATAGGATGGACTCAGATTGAAGTAGTTGATCTCCGAGGTCTGCAACTATTGCTTCTTTTGATGGCGCTCCTTTGTAAGGATTATATAGATTCTCATGGAAAACATTGTGCATGAGCCAATGGTTGGGCAAAGTCAATTGATAAGCCATCTCATTAACTGGCTTAAGAATTTTAAGAACCATAGTGTCTTTTTTCTAGTTTAGCATCATACTCTTGGTGGTCCATAGGAATCTTTCCCGTAGTATGCCTTAGACGAGCCTTGAGAAACTTTAGCGCAAGACCCAATCATTTTACCTAAAGGCTAAGACTCTTCTGTGCTTTTTAGCAGCAACCCTTTTTGCCTTTGCTTTGAGATGGATATAACCTTATCTTTGGAAAAGATTCTTGTGAGTCTTGTCTATATTCATCAGCAGTGAAGATCTTCCCATGTACTTTTGGATCTTCCCTCTTTAACCTCAAAGGGTGATTTCCCATAGAAGTATGTACAATGTCATTGTACGTATACTCTATATAAGAGGTAGGTACTTCTATCCTTGAGAATGTTGATCTACTTCCATCACATAGGCTTTTAGTAGATTCAAGAATCATTAGATTAGTTATTTCACTTTGGTCGTCCGTTTGTGGATGATAGATCGAAAGAGAAATTTAATCTATTTCTTAGATTCCAAAAGAGACCCTTCTAGAAATTACTGTGTTCATTCTAGGATCTTTGTCCGACACTATGGATGTTGGAAATTGATGATGCTTGAAAATTGAGATCTGAAGAGGGTTGCCATTTAATGTGCCTTATTAGTCTTTTTGGCAGGCATAGGGTGTGTTTTCTTGTTAAGCCCGTTGACTGACACAATCCAAGTTGCTTCCCTTGATCAAATTTCAACTTTTGGTATACCACGCATTTTGAAACATATTCTTGTATGTTTACTTTTCATGGTAGACCAACAAAAATACATTTCTACTCCTCGAAGAGTAGACTATGGAATCCCTCTTTGCCCCGCATAAGGAGAAGTATGGGATTCATACATGAATTTCTTATTGTATGGGTGATTAACACATAGCCTATTGCCGTTTGGGATATAACCATCCTTCAAGGTGAATGGGTCTTTTTTCTTCCCTATTGCAAAGGCTGTAATTACGTACTTAAAGTCTCGATCAGTAGCATACTCATCTATCATAAAAGATAGATCATTGCGAGTTGCTATAGAAACCACATTACCCTTGGTCGTTGTGAAAGTGCATTGACCACTTGATTGTGCTTGCCAACAATGTGAGAAATATGAAATTTGAATTGCAAAAGGAAATTTACCCACCTCATTTGTTTTTCAGAGAGCTTGGTTTGCATCATGAAGTTCTTGAGGCTTTGTGATCCATTCGTAGGATGAATGGAGTCCCCAAGAGACACGTGTTTAGGGCATATAGAATAGCTAGTAGCTCTTTTTCGTATTTGCCCAATACTCACTTATCGAAGTTGAGTCTTTGACTCTCATATGCTATGGCATGCCCTTCTTGAAGAAAAATAGCTCCAAGGTAATTACCACAAGCATCACATTGGACCTCAAATGCCTTTGAGAGATCTAGTAGTGTGAGCACATGTTGAGAGATAAGAGTCTCCTTAACACTAGAATGGTAACCTAACAGGACATAAAAGTGTCCTTTCAGGGTTTTGGGAAAAAATTCCAAAACCATAGTAGATCCACTCATTTTGAAAAATCCTTTCATGAGCTTATAGTTCAATAACTACTACATATGGAAAAAATGAGAAACTTGTAATTTTTCTCATCCCTTGGGCACTACAAGCCTCCAAAGTTGATGGACCAGTGCATTTTGCCCAAAACAGCAATTTCTTACGCGGTTGATTGCATATAAATAAGAGTGGAGATTTTTGTAGGACATGAGATAAAATGCCCCGTTAACTTCAATGGGTTGGTGACCAAAACATATGGTTTCTTTTACCTCACTAATTCTTTTTTGGGAAAAAAAAATAGGTACAAAAAATTTGCATTTTTGCCATTCTGCGGACTTGTCATCAAAGTTTCTATAGTCACGCTCAATACAAATACTATATACATGTTTTCTTAGTTCTCTTTGAGCCTCTGGATTCAAAAGGATCCATGGAGCATGTCAAAAGGATAATGGATCTCTTACAATTGGAACCTTGGGGGCAATGATAAAGTGCTAAATACGGCAAACATGAAAAAATTGGGTTTAGCATTATGACCTCTAGAAACCCATAGAAACTACTCAATATCTAGCCAAGTTTGTAGTCTATGATTAGATATGGTTACTACCTACAAAATACACACAATTGGCCTAAGAAACTAGCAATATTGAGAAAGTTATACTTGCTACTCTAAAATGTATCGTATTCTTCAGCAATCAAAAAACTCAACCATGATCATATACTATGCTATATAGCAAATTAGGTCCCCCAAAAATCAAGGAAGATTAGCTTTATGTTACATTACACTTACACAATCAAAATTGAATTTGGATATCAAGAAAGCCACCAAAAAAATCATAAAAGTGCTAATTTTTGGCCAAAAAACAGGATTATGCAATTCTTGTAAATTGGTCATAACTTTCAATTTTAACACTTAGCTCTCCCTACAAGCATCAAAACATGTTGAGAACTATGAAGGCCTAACCTCTAGCCATCTAAACCTCACAAACATGAAGTTTAGAGTGGTATAGTTGCCAAAAATTGAAAAAAAGCCAAAAAGAGGACCCGTTTTTTCACACAATTTAGGTTCAAAAATGTTGTGCAAGAGTAAGGTTAATGGTGAGATCGATACTCAAAAAAAAATGCTAAGTTTTTTTCATAAGGCAACTTTGTGAATATATAGCACCTAGAAATTCATTTTCACACTCTTCAAATAATTCAAGCAAAATGGTCACTTAACAGGACACAAAAGTGTCCAAGGACATAAAAGTGTCATGTTACCATTCTAGTGTTAAGCTTTTTTAAAAGCTTCTTGCACTTTTGCAGCCCATGAATACTTAACATTCTTTTTTGTTAAGTCATGTAATGGGCTTGCTATTAGCGAGAATTTTTTTAATGAAGCATCTATAGTACGCACACATACCTATGAAGCTTCGTACCTCCTGTAGATTCCTTGGATTAGGTCATCCTTCGCGTGCCATCGTTAGAGATAATGTGACCTAAATATTGAATCTCGTGTACGAAAAATTCACTTTTCTTTTGTTTAATGAAAAGCTTATTCTCTCTCACAACTTGAAAGATTACTTGGAGGTGTTGCTTGTACTCCTCAAGAGAATTTGAATGGCCTGAAGATTTTTGTCCATCATGAGTTTGAATGTGTCTGGAAAATTTGTCAGGCCAAAACTTATAACTTATCAAATAGATCTTCTACCTGCGGCGCGTGAAATCTATTTTTGATAGTGATTTTATTTAGTGATCCATAGTCAACACACATGTGATATGTGTCGTCTTTCTTTTGCACTAAAAGTGATGGTGAACAAAATGGATAGGGGCTAGACCTCACTATCCCTTTTTCTACCAATTCATGAACTTGCCTCATGATCTCCTCTTGTTGAGCTTGTGAAACTCGATAAGGAGGCTTGTTAGGCAGTGAGCTTCCTGGTAGGATCTCAATTGCATGGTTATCATCTCTCATTTTAGAGGTATCTCACTAGGGATGTCATCAATGAAAACATCTTGGGATCCATTTAGGAAATTAGAAGACTCTAATTACTCTTGATTCCCTTTATTGCAAGGATATGGTGTTCCCCGACTTATTAGCATATATGTACATGATCTCTTCCCTGTAGGTAAAGTAGATTCTCTTTTCAGGGAACTTCATGTTGGAAGCCATGCGGTTAAACCATGGTGCCCCAACAATAACATTCTCATGTTTGAGAGGGGAGATGAAGAAATCTTTTTTGTCCACATAGATTTGGACATGAGGCCTTAATTTTCCAATTAAGGAAGTAACTGAGACATCTTGTCCCTTGATAGCTCCGTTGGTTTTCAATGCATCTCCCATCTCGTGGGCTTGTATGCCTATCTTAGTGGTCAACTTCATGGATATGAAGTTGTGAGTTGAACCAGGGTCAAAAAAAAAAAAGGCATCATGATCTTCCATCTTCCCCAAGCATAGGAAAAGAGAAATCCTTGGCAATGAGCAACTTCTTTTGGAGCATCAAACATAGAGGCTCTAGGAGTCTCATTGCGGGCAATTCTCTTGGGGCAAGGACGATAACCATGGCCTTGCTCCCCACACGTAAAACATTTATGGTCCTTACGAAAATCTTCTAGATCTTTTGGAGAGAGTTTGTATTTACCTATGTAAACTCCTTCTCCTTGGACCGATTGTTGTTGTTGTTGGAATAGACTTGGTAAGAATTTTGGGCATTGGTTTTTCTCTTGGAATCACTTTTGTCTTTATTTTCCATGGGCTTGACATTCCGTCTAGCCCCTTGTTGGAAATTGATGCATGAAGCAACCATGGTGTGGTGGATTACTTTGGTGATAGAACCAGGCCGTTGAGAGTTGACATACTCGGCCATCTCTTTGGGTAATCATGCACAAAATTGTTGCTTTTGATCGGCGAAGTCTATCTTTTGAAAGACAATAGCCTTGAGATATAAATCCCAAAACTTGTCCACATATTTGTGGATAGACTCATGGGAGAGAAGCCTCAAAATCTGCCATTCGGTGAGCACTTTGTCCTTTGCATCGCTTGCAAGGAATTCCTTCATGATGGAAACTCGTAGTGTTTTCCATGTCTTTGGGGCTTCGCCGTTGCCACGAAGGCTAGCCCACCATTGACGAGCCAATTTTTGGAAGTGCATAGCTACATGGAATAGCTTGGAGGACTCTCTGAAGCCCTCGACTCCAAACGCCACATCAAATTGTAGGATGAAGGCCAATACTTTGTCGGTAGCACCGAATGTGCCATCATAGGTGAGAAAAGAGATACTCTTTCCTCCCTCTTTGAGCTTCTTGAGCTTTTGTGACCTTCACCATGCATGATAAGATTTGCAATGCCCTCCCCTCTTGTATTCTCTAGGAGAATAACTATTGCTTTTGTCGGAAGCAGGGGAAGGTGAAGAAGAAGGAGAAGAGGGTGACCTCTTTCTTGTCCTTTTCTTCCTTTGTTTCCTCTCTTCCCTTTTTGAAGTGATGAGAAGGACTATGGGTGGACCGCTTCCTCTTGGGAGGAATTGGTGATTGTATAGTCCTCCGTCTTTGTGGAGACACATCTTAGGAGGAACTTAGAGAATCCCAAGTACATAAAGTGCATCAACAAGCGGGAAAGAATTTCCATTCCAAGCAGCCAGCACAATCTTTCCAACTCCCTTCATCGAATAAGAGCCATTGTTGGCACAAGTGATTGACATATTCCCATGAGGAACAGACTCGATAATGGTAAACAAGTCACAATGTGAAGTATTGTGCTTTTTAGCACCACTATCAAAGTACCACATATGTGAATTTGCAGCAACTGACATACATGCACAAAAGGATCATAAGTGCACTCTACACTAAATTCACAATCTACATCTACATCTACATCTACATCAACATCACAATTTGGTTTCACAAAATATTCTACAATAGATGCACTTGTAGTGGAACCAACCGCTTTCTTCTTGGCCTCTTTTTCCTTCAATTTATAACACTGCTTAATCAAGTGATCATTAGCCTTGGAATAATGGCAACGCATCTTCATGTTGCCTTTTTCACCAAAATTCCTAGACGAGGTGTTGCCAACAGAAACATTATGAATATATGATTTACTACTGATTGAAGAACCATGAGAAGTGGCTACATTGATGTTACCACCTTTTCTTTGAGTAGCAACAAAAGCCTGTTCAACTATAGGCTATTTAGCCCTATTCTTTCTTGAAACTGACTCTTGAAATAGAAAAATGCATAATGCATCAAACTTGACAGGTTGAGGGTTTCCTTGGGTCATAAGTTTCCAAGTACTAGCAAGTTTGGTAAGAATCTAGCAATGCATCAAGAATAGTATGCACAATTGAATTGTCAAAGATGACTGAGTTGCTCATTTATATCCTTGTTTACTAGCAAGGAAAGACTGCATGATAGTCAATTTGCTATAAATAAAAAGTCAGTGAAAGTTTTAACGAAAAGATATCTTGGTGTAATGAATTATTTCTGAAAGTACGTTAATTAACAAGCCTGAGTTTATATTAAATCATAAATAAAGAACTTTGAAATGCGCATAGAGTGAAATTAGTACTTTGTAGGGTGTTGGACTACAAAAATTTAGCAAAATAAGTGAGTTACGAACACATATTTATAAATTAGCTAAAATGGGCTTGAGAGTAGCAAATGAGAGACAAATTACTGCATTTTTAGGTTAGTTAGGGTGTTGTTGGTTTAACTGAACGTAATTAGAAAGACTTGGAAGGAAGCGCTCACTTTTGACAATCTTGCAGTATTTACTTTGAGAGTGCTTAGTTTGTTTTGAAGTTCGGGTGGTTTAGGAAGCTTTAGTATTGATAGTTTTGCCACAACATGTATGTTCTACTGCAACCCTAGGTCATTTTCAAATTTTCATCTTGGAGGCTTTTGACAATGTCCAATGGTCTTGCCATAGCTCTCACTGGAGTCTTATAGCAATTGATATCATTGATAAAACATGTTTCATATTGGACTCTCTTGAGGATCACCATGGAATGTTTAGGCTGTAAATGTAACTATCCAATACTTTTGATTATTTTGTAACAATGCTTTGGATCTTTCTAAATAGGGATGCCTCAAGGCGGACGATAGAGGATTTCCTCCTATCACAAATCTCATGGATGACATGCAAACCTTAAATATGAAGGTATGGTACTGTTAGCTTGTAAGTAATTTGAGCTTAAAATTGTGTATCTATTTTTCATCTTCTGTTTGTGTTGCCACCATAGCAGGAGGACGCTTTCTCAAGTGGATGGAGAGTGATAAAAAATGCAAATCTAGTGGTTGACTACACCTATTGAAGCCCCAAAAAGACTATTAGGGTAAGCGTTTGATATTATAAATACGGTAAGCTAACATATAATCTTTCTTTGCTAGATCAATAGGAATTGCTACACTGACAACCATGTTTGGTGGGTAAGGGCAAAGTTGATTAGATATATGTTCAATCCCCAAATAGCACTACCCACAACAACCCCCAAGCCCGCTAAGGCCAAAGAAGCCAAAGGAAGAGGCCAGACACCACAGAGGACAAGGAGGATCCACACAAAAGAGCAAAGGGAGAGGTTCTAAAGGAAGAGAATCCAAAGAGGGAAGAGAAGCCAAAGAAGGAAAATAAGCCAGTTGCCCCCAGAAAGAGCTCCAAAAAAGCACAAACACATGCCAAAGAGGAGCAGAAGAAGCAGACATCTGAAGAACCAAAGCCCAAGGAGGAAGATAAACCCAAGGAGGAAGAGAAACAGAGAAACACAACCAAGGAGATAGAGCCTAAGGAGGGCAAGCAGAAAGAAGAAGAGCCCAAAACACTAAGGAAGAGTCGAAGGAAAATAGAGGAAGCTAGCAAAAGAAAGAGTCCTAGGACTCCCACAACCCAAAAAGTGTTTTGTGAAGCAGAATTTTGTAAATAGCAAAGCAGTACGTATTCTACTTGACATATTGTCTACATACTATCTACTTGAGAACATTATATATTACCTACTTGATAACATTAAGAGAAAATTACATACTCTCTACTTGAGAGAATTTTGTAAAGAAAAAATGTTACAAATTCTCTCCTTGAGAGCATGGTGTAAATTTTACAACTTTCACTGGCTCCATTTCTTGTGTAGCTCCCAATATAGTCTTTCAATTTTTCTTGTAATTGTGGCAACCTTTCATTTGTCTTTGCATGTTTTTCATAGTTCAATTGTGTTGACATCAACATGTTAAGGCCCAGTCCATAATACATACCATCCTCAAACCCTACCCCATAAGGGCCTAGGAAATCTGCCAACCATGGTGGGAATTCTTTCAAGTGGAGATAGTGAAAATTTTCTCAGGGTCTTTCTTCTCTTCCACCTCTTCCTTCTCTTCCTTCTCATATTCATGGGCTTTTCTCTTCTCCTTATTGCTCATAGAAAATCGGGTAAAGGAGCATGAATCCATACCCATATATCTTAACCATTTGCTCATCAAAAGAGGAAGAGGAGAAAGAATGACAAACCTAAAATGGGTTGTCCTATTTATAGTTTTGTGAAGGCATACAAAATTGATGATATTGACATTAAACAAGACATCTGAACAATAAGAAAGAAAATAAGACATAAAACAAGACACGTGTACAATAAATCAAACAAGATAAGACATCTAAACCAAAATTTCATTTGTCATTGATATGGAAATGTACAAAATGTCAATCTGCTACAAGAAGAGACAACCAACATCTGTACAAATGCTAGTTTGATATAGATTGCATAGGATTTAGCTTGGAAGAAGATATACTATTCCTTATGGCACTTGTTGGCATAAAACTTTTTTTGCAATCCTCCTCGGGACCTGCAATTCATATCAAAAAATAGGAAAAGTAAGAATAATTCACACAAAACTTTCTCCATTAGAAAAGAAACTAACTATTACTTACATACCTTCTTTCCAGATATCTAAAAAGTGTTGAAAGGATAATAGAATTGTCAGAATAGTGCTCTGTCGGATTATGTCATGCTAGTCAAAATTAGCTTCAGTTGGAATATGGTTAGGTTGGATTTTGCTCAATCAGATATGTATGCCAAGAACATTCAGTTAGACAGTTGTAACTCTTTTTATGGTAGAAGTCGCGGGGAACAAACACACAAGAGTAGAGATGTATTCAAGCTTTGATCAATGGAGTTTTCTTACTGTGTCTGATCTTCTTCTCTTGGCTCTTTGCTCTGTCTGAAGTTGTCTGACTGTGTTTTCTGATGAGTCTGATCATGGAGTGAAGTTTGATTCTCTGTTTGAGAGTATGTGTGTTGAGAGAGATTCTTATGTTGATGAACCCCAACACATCTAGCGATCTTGTTGTGCTTACAGCTTTGTTAGGGTTTGGTTGGAATTCTCTCAGTGTCAGCATTGCTGTGGGTATCTCTATTTCATTAAATGATGATGTATGTCAGAGCGACCAAGAAGGGTATCTAGCGTCTATTACACAAGGGCTCATACCCAAGCTGGGAACATTGATCCTTTCCATTATGAAGATACAATAGAGGAAGAAGTAGAAGTGGATGTCTCAGAAGTGAAACCAGGGAATTAGGTCGCGGAGAGTTCAAGATCATCAGTAGGAAGGAAGGTGGGCCAATTTGTCAGGGCTCTACTCTTGACAGCACGATCTCCAAGAAGTAAACAAAGACTCCACTTTGACCTGCTACATGTATCTACCAGGCAAAGACCAAGGAGAGTACCTTAGCCTCCCTCTATGGCTCAACCACCTCCTAATCCCAAGGTTAAAGCAACAAAATTCAGGGGCAAGTCAGGTGAAAATGCATATTTTCATGTGGCTCAATTTGAGACCAAGTGGCAAGCTAGTGGACATTAGGCAGTATATGGTGATGATAGAAAATTGCAACAATTTGTAGCAACACTGGAAGGTAAAGCAATGAGTTGGTTTAACCAATATGGAATTGCACATTTTGCAACTTATGCTGCACTCAAAGTAACATTCTAAAGAGATTTAGAAAAGAGAAAACTTCGACTGATATTCTAAAGAAAATCAGGGATAGTAGATAGGGAAGTATGTTGGTGGAATATTATGCTCAGAAATTTTGAATTTTGGTGGAGAGATTACAGGGTAATGAGAGACCCACAGATGAGATGTTAGCAAGTTATTTTTTAAAAGGTCTAAGAAAGGGATTGAAGAATTTTGTGGCTAGCATAGCCATTGTAGGTGGCTTCAACAATTTGGTCACAACTGCAACAAGGGTTGAAAAAAGACTTGGTATGACCAGGTCAAAAATCTAGGAGCAAGCATAGCTCTGAATCAGAACCAGAATCAAATGTTGAGTTTGGAACTGATGAAGATAGTGATTCTGAGGTATCCTCTAATAGTGAGGCTGAAAGGAGTAAGGGAAAACAGAAGAAGAAGAAGCAGAGTGTTAAGAAGAAAAAAAGATAAAAAAGACAAAGAAGGAGAATTGATTAGTCAGTTGAAGAAAATGGAATATTCTGTTGTTGTAGCTCCAAAGGAAAAGCAGTAATGTCATATTTGTGAAAGGGAAGTCCATAACATGGCTCAGTGTTGGTACAACCCTAATAATAGGAGTAGATCAACTCCACAACCAGGCAGAGAGAGAAATGATGCTGAAACAAGTCAAATAGCTCCATTTAGAGGGAGGCCACCATTTCAGAGACCTCCTAGACCTCCAACACCACCTTGGAGAAATCAGGATAATAATCAGAGAAGACCACCAGGCATCATGCCATGTGTGTATTGTTCAGCACCAGATCATCAGGTTGGTCTGAATTATGCTTTGTGGGTCAAGCTTAGACAAGAGAAAGGGATGCCAATTGTACCCTACAACCAAGATAATCAATAGGCTAACCCACAGCTGCAACACCAACATCAACCACCAGCTCAAGCAAATGTCATCATAATTGACATTGATGAGCAACAAACATTAGATGTGTTCCTTGGTAAGAATATGGAGTTTCCATATCAAGGGCATTGTGATGGATGGGCTTGTGATTGTAATTAGTGTGGGGAGAACCAAGAGATAGATGTAATGGCTGTTACAAGGACTAAGACTAAATGTCCTATTGATTGGAAGGAACAAAAAGGAATCAGAGAACAGGTTCAGAAACAAGTGCAGAAGGACCAAAAGAATCAGAATGTGGATGATAGTATTTCAGACATTCAGGGGGATCAATTGCAACAACACTATGAGAGACCCTTGATTAAAAAAGATGACATGGGCTAGTTTTAAGCATTAATAAACTCTCCATTGTAGATATCCTTGGATCAATTATTATGTACGGTTGAGCCTTCAAAGAATTTTTTTTGAATAGATTGCTATCAAGGGATTATCCAATGCATCCTTAAGCTTACCCACTGGTTCATACAACTTTTATGAGCATGATCTCCAGTCAAATTCAGTGGTGGCTGATAGTCTTTTGGAGTTGTTTCAAGCTGTAGACCTGAAATTTTGCAGCTTCACACATAAACAACTCACAGATGATTCTTTTGGAGTGAGCAATGATTTGAGATCCCACCTCGGAAACTACTTACCCTACTCCTAGGTTCTTCTGCAATTGGGTTGTGGAAAGTGTCCACAAACACTTGTTTTCTTGTTTTTTATGGTTTTTTGAGCCTTGATTTGTCCATCAATCATTCTCAAAATCCTAACCTATCCTACAAGGTACTTAGCAAGTATAATCTACTTCCAAGCTACCTCTACACAACAAAAGATGATACTCTTAAGCTATGCGGTTTTAAAGACAAAATTTTACTCTAGGTGATCCTAGAGGAAGTTAAAGGACAACTACACAAGACGCTCTTGTTTCCCCTAGTTTAGGTATATTCATCTCCGACAGCGACGCCAAATGTGGGTGGGTTTCCTAACCTCACTCTTATCTTATTGCAAACATAGCGAGAACCACAAACATAATTGTCAATCCATGGGACAAAGCTGACTCGACTAGTGCATGAAGGCTACAAGAGGGTGTCAATCTCTTGTAAAACAACAGACAACTCGCATCTAACACAAGCTACACTCAAATGACCTAAGTCATCAAAAGCTAGTCATCACTATTTGGCAAACAAAACATGACCGTTAAATCATTCGAATGTTATAAAACTTCTAGGAAAAGTATATAAGACCTAAGCACACATGCTTAGGGTCTCAAATCTCACTTTTGATGAAGTGAAAAAAACGTAATTATTAACAGCAGTGAGATTTTGACCTAGCCGTTTTTGACCCCAAATGCATCCAAATGCTTAGCAATGATTCCCCAATACCCTGCCTATGCTTACTTTGTGATTTCCTAGCCTAAATTTCTACTTATGATGAAATTAGGCTGCGGGTCGGCAATGCTAAAAGCTACGGTTTACCATGATATGTTTACATCAATGCGCGTAGAGCTCTTACCTGCGGCGGCTGCAACGCAACAAATGACACTACAATGTGACAACCGATAGGGGAGTAGGAAGCATGAGAAGGAGAGAAGTGAGAGTTGTTACCTCACGCTGTGTATTTCTTATCAAAAACTTAATAATAACTTACATAAATTGGCTTTTATACCTTAGTCAAGATTTCTTTGGTCAAAAACTAACCATTTGGGAGCTCTAACTAAGGATAAATTGATACAATCTGGAAGCCTATAGCTCTGGCTCATTGATTATAATATCCACTTGAAAAATAGGAGTTACAATATTCCCGATTTATAAAAAAAATAAGTGTTTTTATAATAAAAGCTCCCAAAAAATGTTACATGGGTTAGCTTGTTGCTAACAGAAACATCTAGATCACTATCATGGCTGTCTTCCACCTCACTGTCATCATCCCCATTGTATTCTTCTTCACTTGAGTACTCTTCTTCATCAATTTTCCCATCAAAATCAACATCCAAAGATTGCTTGCTATCCATATCAAACCTCTTCTTGTCACCCTGCGGGCATAACATGACAAACGACTAACACTTTAACATCAAATACATCCACCTCTAAGTCCTTTATAACTCCCAAGCACTTCACCCTTGAATGGTTGGAAAGCTTTATGCAAAAACTTGAATTCTTCACCATGTCGAGTCCCAACTTTGATACTCAAGGTTGAGTAATAATACATGCAAATGCACCTCCATCAATATACGCCTCTCTAATGCACTTCCTCTTATGCCATGCATCCATAGTAGGGCATATATCAGGTAGCTCATTCAAAGATAGGACTCTCACAGACCCCCTTGTAGGCTCCTTATTCATAGGGCTGACCACATACTTTCACTACCTCTTTAACTTAGTACACATCTCCATGAGTTGCCCAAAGGTAACTCACCAAATTAGCTCTTAGACTATAATTTGGTTGCCCTTCTCCCAAAGGAAATTTGGATGCATTGTAATGTTGCTTGGGTTTTCTCTTCTTCTTCTCTTTACCTGCATTTGTTTCAACCTATTTTCCTCTTTTATGGCTCGGACCTGTATCACTCATACCATGATCTCTTGTAACCCTCTTACCTATAGGCATGACCATAGCTCCCAAATCATCATCTTTCTAATCCAAATGGATAATGCTTACTACCTTTGTTTTTCCATTCTCTTCAGTTGTCAAACCACTTGGCCCTACTTCCCCTTTAGTCTCAATACCATAATCTTGAGATCGAGAAGGAATTTGTGAAGGAAGAGAAACATGTCATCACCCATTCCCTTTAACTTGTCACGTTGAGGACTTTTATGACCCCATTCACCACATTGATAACATTGAAACATAACCCCTCCTCCAGCAATGCCTCTTCCTCTACCACCTGTAAACCCCTGATTGCTTTCATAGACACGTCCATTTCCATAGCTTTGACCTCTTCCACCTCCCATCATATGCACACTAAGATCCTTCATAAGACCTACAACCTCTTGCATCTCCTTGCAAAACGCATTCACATCATGAGAAGCTTGTTGATCATAAATTGGCTCCCTATGAGGACCCTTGGTTTCTCTATAGCTTTCAATTCAACATGACTCAACATTGATTCCAAGTTAATGAAGATGCTTTGCTTTCCACTCTTTATTCTTTATTCTTTCCAAGCCTTGAATAGACTACCATACCTTTTGTGGGTCTTCCACTTGTTCAAAATGTGTAAGAAAAGCATGTCTTACCATTTCCTAAGTCATAACTTTAGGAGGTTGGGCTGATTGTAGCTCCTTTTCGTAGCCTTCCAACCATTCCCTAGCATCCCCCTTCAAACAGAAGTAGACGATTTGTAGCACCAACGCTGGGTTTTGCTTATTAGTAAGAAGGTCAACAAACTTCATTTTCTCAATAAAACCTTTGGCACTTTCATTTGATTTTCCACTTAACTCGAAAAACCTAAACGCCATGTCTTCCAAAACGGCCTGTAAATTGAAGGTAGCTTGAAGTGATTCCTCGGTGGCGAGCACCAAAACAGTATTGAGCAAAAGAAAAAGTGGGACACCTCTTTAGCTTTATAGCCCAAGAGTGTTCAAACTTCAAACTCAACACCAAAAATTATACCAGTACCACTCTTAGTAAACCCACCATCCAACCACTAACCCCTAAAGACGTCAAGGAAGTAAAATGTTGTCCAAAAGTAAATCTAGCTCTATTAAGAATCTCCTCAACTCAACCAACTCACAAGTTGCACAACTAGCATCTACATATGGTATTGCTATTGGCTGCTCCAAGAGAATGCATGAAAATTGAGGGTAAGGGCATAAACTGTTGGTTTTATTTCCAAACTTTAAAGTGCTTCACCCTCAAGGAAAGAGTTAGAAACATGCACCTCCAGTCATATACCACATACAGAAAACAAGAAGATTGTCTCCCCACTGCAAACAATTCCATGACTAATTATAACTGGTTCCTAGTAAGAGAAGGACACTATCCACCTGTATGAAATAACATGCCAGTCTAAGGATAAGTGAAGTAGGCCCCGTCCTAAATGATACAGTCTCCAAGGATCAATCTAAAAGGCAAGGCATAGGAATATTGCTCAGATGCACTTAGAAGAGTAACCCTCACACCACAAATCTAAAAGATGAAGCAACCACCATAATGGCTAAAGAAGAACATCTGTCAAGATACTAACTGCACTATGGATTGAAGCACACCATCCAAAGCTGCAAAAAATGGTCAAGGAATCCAAGGACTAGAAGACACCGTGCACGGTACAGTGCTAAATGGAGCATCAAAAGTCAACTAAAGATAGTAACCTGGAAGCTCCCTCTGAAAGAGAAGTATACTCAAAAGTATGATATGAGGTAACAACTAACTCAACCCCATGTTGAGATAAATCAAACATTGTCACTGAAAGCTCCAGAGATAAAGCCGAGAGCTCTCTCCAAGATAGGTAACCCCCCTTCCTGCTCAATCTTGGGAAAAGAAATTGAGTACCACCATAAATTTGAGACAACCTACTTCCTCTATTACTAAATACCAAAACTTGAATCTCATAGAATTCAAGACTCAAAGAGAATCACACAATCGGTATACTTGGACTGTTAATAATAGGAATACCTAAGCGATTATCATAAGAGGATCCTGTTTTCCAAAGAAGCCATCGAGGTCCAAACAAAAGAATCAAGCTACTCAAGAAAACTCCCTGAGATCAAACCAAGTGCCCACCACCTCTCTACATCTGCCAAGATCAAACCTATAGGTACAATCTAATACAATATGCCAAACTGCATATAGATTCAAAAGAGCACCTATACTCCTACTATTGTAGCTTGCTTTCTTAAAATCTTCACCAAAATTGTCCTTGGTACTTGTGCTGAAGAGAATATACTCACAATTGAAATATGCAATCAATATCCAATAAGAAACATGACACCAATACTGAAAGGAAGAGTAAAGAAACCGGTATCAAGAACAAGTCTGTGAAGAATGTTGGGGTTGATCTGTAACATTCTAGAAAGCAGGGCAAAAAAAATTTGCAAGGGAAGAACCTACTATACTTGCCAGATGTGGCCATATTTACACCCGAAGGACAAGGTTGGAGCTCTCCAAAAGAACCTATGGGAGAAACATCCAAATGTTGCTAACTGTGGGAGTAGGAACTAGATGTCACCCCACTAATTGCTGACACTATGTGCAAACCTATCATCCAAAGGATCTCAACAAATTTGTTTTGCCGAACATCAAGAAAATTTCCCATGAAAGGTTGAAAATGTGTCCCATATATAGTGTTGACAAGCTCACAAGATATCGTAAACCTATCCCACAATTGGTACTAACAAGCTCACAAAAGGACGAAGGGAATGACCGAATCTGTAGGACCACACTACCATCGAGGTAGGAGAGAACATAGAGATAGGAGAAGTCCACACTCCAAAAAACATCCTCATAATGTTGTCATTGTTGGATAAGGGTCACGAACCACATGCTCCATCTCTAAATCTCATCCAGAAAAGTTGGATGATCTAATAAGAAGTGGTTCTAGAGATAGAAGTATCCCCCTCTATCTGTCAAAGCGAACTCCAACACATACACTACAACATGCACGTAAAATGTTGTATAGTAGATGAGCAAGAGACTACTGAAGCCAAAAATGGAACTTCCATCCTTAGATGGACAAGAGAATATTAAAGAACATCCTTTGCTTCTAGAAGGAAAGAAATCCCCTCTATCATCCATAATCCACAATATGGTACAAAACTGCAACCAAATCATCAACCTGCTACCGATCGAATATGTAGCTCCATCGACAATTCCAAGAAAGACATGCATTTGCAAAAGGAACATCAAATATGCCAATCCATATTCTCGAAGAAAACACAGCCATAGAAACCTGCTCCAAAAGTGTTGGAGAAGATCCTATTGCTATCTAAACGCTACTCTCTAAAGAGGAAGCTGGAAATAAATAGCTCCCCCTCTAGATCCAGTAATCACATTCTTGCTCCCCTTATGGGAAGGCACAACAAGATGATTCCATTTGCAAAGAACAAACCAATCCAGCACTTCTACATATCCTTTAACCTCCATTGGGTTCCCCTTGATGAAGAGAGGTCAAGTTAAACAAGGGTAAATATTGGGAATTCTAAATTAGGTAGAGAATAGGGTCTAGGAGGGCCTCTTTATTTGCCATGAGATTATGGAGGTGGTTAACATTTTGACAAATAGATGCATGTCATGTGTACAAGTGTTTGGCAGACAAAGCAACAAGTGGCCGTTCCAGAAGGATCATATTTTTCTGAGAAACCATTGTAAAATTCTTTTGTAAGTAAGCATCTCTAAGCCAAGAATTTGTCAAAGGATGGATGATTATTCTTATGGGAGCAATTGTATATTAGAGAGCAAGTTAGATGTTTAGGAGCTTATGGTCAGACAAGCCATTTGTAAAGACCTAATCTATGAAGGTCATTTTTTGTAAGTTTGGGAGAGATCTTTTTCAATGGAGAACTGAGAAGACATCGTACGTTTGAAAGCTCCTTCTTGTTCAAACTTGTAATCATCGCCATTGCAGCTACGGTAATCCAAATTCAGATTTGTTTATTGCATTGTGTTCCTCTCATCTTGCTCTTCCATTCAAGTGTAATCATTCAAGATTCGGTGTAGGTTTTCAACTACGAGTTTGAGGCCTTAAATCGCTGCTTTGAGTGTCTATATGCGTGTTTTATGGTGTTTTGACCCTAGGAGGGGCTTTAGGGACCCTAAAACGACCCATTAGGATCATCTGTTCGCTGTTTTTGTTGACTTTGAGACGAACGATCACAATCATTGTACCTCTCCAGAATGATGTGACAGTGATAGAATATGTTCCTGATAATCCCCTGTAGCATCCCTTCGATTTTCGTGCGATTCCGATATGATTTGCATGGTAAACGGGCGTGATGACTGGAGAGCTGTGTAGGAGGACATAGGCAGATTACTTGGCGGTAATGCGTTTGATTTTCTTGTAGAGTGAGTAATTGCATCTCTTCGAGTTCACTTCATTAGGAATGACACCCTAGTGAGTTTCCATGCCTCATCCGAGTCGATTCCCCTGTATTGATAAATATGTTGATGCTTGAGAGCTATGCTATGGACGTCCGTCGCGGCGACCCACAAACATTGGCGCCGTTGCCGGGGAATGCACCTTAGGTGATGAGTGACCGAGTGCGCAGTTAGACTCCTTAAAAAAGATCAATCCATAAATCCATTTCACACCTCAGTTAGGCTGCTAGACAAGGGTTTATAGCTTAGTTGGAGTCTAGAGCCAGTGGACCGGCTAGATCCTCTCTTAGGAGATTTAGGGAGCTGTGAGTGAGAGTGTTAAAGCATTTTTGCTCTTCAATTTCTCTAATTCGATTGAGTACTGAAATCTCACCCGAAATCCGTCGTGTTTGTTTTGTTTGATTCATTTCCTTATGTTTTTCATCTCTGTACTTAGGAGTAGGATAAGTAAATCACATTCAAGTCAGATTTGGGGCCAAAATTATAGCCAAAAAACCATAAAAACCATAACTTTGGCCAAAAAAGCCATAACAGTCTGAAATTCTAAAAATCTGACCAAACAGGATTGATATTGATTCAAATCACAAAGTGGTAGCACAAAACACTAGGAAACACTTGTCAGAGGGAGCATACAAAATTTCATCAGATTTGGCTAAGGTACTACGATCGCGATCGGTGTACCTCAGTGTCAGAATTGTATAAGATTTGACATGTGCCTTCCTGATAAGATTCTAAACAACTTTGTCTAAAGCAACCACACCCAAAAACATCAAAAATCAAGGAAATCAGGCCACTTGGGTAAAACTAGCCTGACACACCCAGAAAGTGAAAAATCTTGGCTTTTGGTGATCCAATTGCAAAAAGACTTTGGGGATAGCCTAAAAACATCAGTGTCTACAAGCATGCCAAATTTGGTCTGATTTGGGCTCAGAAGTACGATCACGATCGGTGTACCTAAGTGCCAGATTTTGACCAGATTTCATATGTGGGATCCCCAGGTGTATACAAACATAAAAGTCTAAAGGACCTAGAGCCAAAAACCTCAAAATACCTATCAAACCATCTGAATACAGATCCAAGTCAAAAATTTCTAAACTGGCTTAGAAATTGACTTTCAGTAGACCAAAACACATCAAAACTGGGAAGAAACCATACAGAGGGATAGCCTGTACATAAGACAACCCCAGGTATCTCTCAAATCCCAAATCAAACATCAAAATCAAGTCAAACTGATAAATTTGGCAAAACAGGCACTTCCAACCAAGAATTGGTAAAAACTTGACTTTTTTGAGTCCAAATACAAAAGTGTCTGGCAGGTAGTCTTAAAATAGCCTAGTGAACAAGCTGGTGAAGTTTCATCTGATTTGGGCTCAGAAGTACAATCGCGATCGGTGTACCTCTGGCCCAGATCTAGCTCATTTTTGACCTGTTAATAGACCTAGACTATTTAAGATACCAGGAGTTGTCAAAACTCAAATTGGACATACTGTCAATAATCTGCAAGCAAAATTGTGTTGAGATCATTTTGAAGTGTTGAATCTGCTAACAGTTGGAATGATACAGTGATCTCATAGCCATCCAGTGTATTCATTTGCAGAGACCGATCAAGTAACAGTCCATGCAACAGGAATTGGAAGATCTTTACATCTCCAAGTAAGAGGTTTGGATTCAGTCAGTAAATCCCACTTTCTTCATGTTTTTGAGATCGGGAAAACAAATCAACACCAGACACCTGAATTTAGCGGATCAAAAAAGTGTTGCATCAACAGAGGAGAGTGTAAACCAAGGGATAGTACGACCGTTAGAGCCAATCCTTGAAGAAGGCATCTCCGATACTTCTTCAGAGAGATCTTTCGAGTATTTCACAGAACACTTGGGACATATAAAACTAAACGGAAGATAAAACATGGCAACGGGACCATCAAACCCTCGGCCACACTAAAGCTATTGTTCATCGTATCAATATGACAACAAGCAAGGTGCCAAGATATACAAAGATGGTATGGACCGCTACTGTGTGAAAATAGAAGATAGACCAAGTGAGTTCAAGGACTTAGTGCATGCGAACTATAGCGGTGATAGGTACCTAGATGATGAGGGTATCATGTACTTGGTAGTCCTGAATCCTAACATTGTAGACAAGTGGGGATTGATGGGCACAAAAGCCAAAATAAACGAGGAACATGAGGAAAAGGCACCAACAATGAGCTTACCTAATGCGAGATTAAGGCAAGAAAACGAAACGTTGAGAATCAACACGGATAATGTCTACTTGGGGTTATACAAGTATAATAATGGAGAGCAAGATCTCTATTACAGATGCGAGGAACCCTACGTCGGGGAGATGACGGAGCGGAAAAGACTTTATGTCTTCACCTACACAGAGGGAGCGGAAACAAAAATTGCAGCATATGACAAGTATGGAAGACGATATGCAGCAATCGATAAAAAAGAGTTGGAAGGATATACGTACTTTGGGGGACCACTTCATCAGTATTATGTCACTCCAAGTCCACTAAGACCAGCACCTACAATTGTCATGCCGGAACCGTTGACCACAGGTGGAGGGAGGACTCATGTAGCTGATTCTTTCAGTCGACCTCATTACTCGATGCCAAGCCCCATGGGAACGTTACATTCCAGAGAATCAATGGCTACGAATCGAGGTAGTGCAGTTCCTATCTCTACACATACGGCTGTAGGTCCGACATTTGCAGCCACCCCATCACATTTGCCTCCTAGTAGTAGATTTGGGGCGGGGGAGCCAACGAGAGCAACCTACGACCTCCATGATGCACGAGAACGATTAAGTCGAGACACGGGAGCAATGAGATTGACCGCAGACCGCAGACCATAGACGGATCAGGCCATCCCAAGTAGCGAAGTGCATGCTGAAGAAGTATAGCGGATCGGGGGATCCATATGCTCATGTATCGCTCTTCAAGCAAGTCTTAAGAGCAGAACAGATCACTGATTTCCATACTCAATACGAGGGAGTCGGGCTGACCTTGGAAGGGACGGCCTTAACATGGTTTCAACTTTTAAACCCTGAAACTTGTCCGAATATTGAACATGTATTGCGCGAGTTTGTGGAAGAATTCTCAAAACGGGGTATAAAGCATAATACTGTATTGCAGATATACGCTTTTAAACGAAGGGAGAATGAAAAAGTGAAGGAAGCAACCTTGAGATTCAAGCAATACATTGAGAGGTGCTCGAGGAGGGAACTACCGCAGGACGAGAGATTGTATGTGCTCTTCGTTGAAGGACTTAGGAATGAAACCTTGAAGAAGGACCTTCACTTGAAAGCCTGTAGCACGTTTCAACAGGTTACAAGGGAAGCGTTATATCTTGTCGATAAATGCAAGGCATATGGGGAAGTGTCAGAGGATACTGATTCAGTAACCAGTGGCTTTTCATCGATTAAAAGTGAACCCTCTACCAAGAAAGATGCTCAGGTGTCCATGATGCCGACGGCTGATCAATTGATAGAGGAGGTAACGAAGAGAATGCAGCAACATATGAGATCCAATCCGGTGATGAGACAGTCTCAGACGAGGAAGTGTGACATATGTGGGGGGGATCATCCGATGCCGTGGTGCCCACAACAACCGAAAGCACTAGTTACGAATGGACGAGTACTGAAATGGTGCGCCATAGAACAAAAATGGACAAATCATAGCACGGAAGAGTGTTTTTATAACAAAAACTATGTGAGGGAAAGACCGTATGGGCCTCCAACAGGACCATCCCAACCACCTCCTCCAAGATATCAAGTTGGACCAAATATGAATCTGGTAGGAGGAGCAGACAGACCTCAACCTGTGTTGGGTCAACAACCTCCATTACCACAGGAAAATAGAGCCATGATTAGGTATGCTCAACCTTGTGAAGCATCATCAGGAACAACTATTACACTTCAAGTTTCTTATTACGAGGAACCGAATGAGCCTTACGCAACAGAACCTGAATCACAAATATACGCAGACGAAGCCTATCAACCGCGGGGAAATAGCGAGGGTATGGCACCACCCTCATATGTAGCACAACCTTCGAGAGATCAATATTTGGTAGACGAAAGAACGTTAATGTTCATTGCGAACCAGAATTACAAACCAAGAGGATATCCTAATAGAGCAGGACAACCTATGGGACCACCTCCTCAAAATCAAACACCAATTGGACAGTGCTATAGCTGTGGAAGTACGGATCATTGGGAGCGTAACTGTCCTTTCAAAGGCGAAAGAGTTAAAATTTTTGGGTTTTGTGACGGATGTGGTGTGAATCACATATTGCCAGATTGCCCAAAGAATCCGAACAACAAGGGAAAAGCGACTATGAATATTGTGGGGGTGATACCAAGTGTAAGCATCGGATCAGAAACCGATCCCATGATCCAAATCAATGCGATAACCAGAGCCCAAGCCAAGGACTTACGGAGAAACGAGCCTTTGGAGGAAAAGGTCGAGTTTCCGATACCCACAGAAAATGAGATTTTATCCGTGAGAACCCAGTGAAAATCCTGGAAGGAGAATCGAGACATGATGAAAACAAGAAGGTTGAACGGCCAAATTGCCATTCAAAACAAATTGCATGAAACGAAGGAGCAACTCAAACAAGAGAGAGAGAGTAAAACTGCTGAGGTTAACAACAAGCCGAGGAAAGCGTCCTCAGGAGGATCAATCTTGGTTGACAAAGTGCTAGAGCCGTTAGATGCTCTATTACAAGCATATGAAGCAAGGCTAAAAACAAACCAAACTTTAGAGCAAATATGGTTAACTTATCCTCAACCAGAAGTGGAAACGAAGTGTTTGGAAATGTGTAAACACCTCATTGAGACAGCCCAGGCGTTGATGGAACCTAAGGTGGTTAGAACCCTAGAACAAGAAGTGTTAATTCACAAAAAGCGAGAAAAATTAAAAATCGATGAACCAAAACAAGTAAACGAACCCAGGCCTGAAACGATATTGTCACTGGATCATCGGGTGGTGCCAAACACGACTGATGACGCTAAGTCAATGACGATAATGCCAATTCCAGAAGTTGAAGAACAATGGCCACAACACTTATGGGAAACCATTAGAAACAGAAAGAACGGAAGCATGACGTTACAGTCTGCTCCAATTCCTGAGATTAACCTGGATAACAGATTTTATCCAGCCGATATACAATCGATGTATGGGGATGCGGGAACGGAGATTTCGGTGGAAAGCAAAGCCCAATCCTTGAAAACCCTACCTTCATTTATAGGTGAACATGAGGCACAATCTGAAATAAAGTTAGTTCCATCCCAGATGAGAACTATTCCACATATGGTTGACTCAAAAAGTCTTCAAGAGATGTTGTCGACACCTATAACATGCACAATCACGCTGTCCGAACTCTTGAAATTCAGACCACACTTATGGGAAGACATGGGGAAACATTTGAAGCACAAAGGAGTAAAGATTCCTCTTCCGACAAACCCTACGGGAGAAGAAAACAAACGGGAAGGTCACAACCAGTGCCCATAAACAAGATCAAAGATTACTGTGAAGGCGAGGAGGGTAACACAACCTTACCTGTTGAATATCAGGATATAAAAACGATAGCTATCCTGGACAGTGGAGCGGGAGTGGCGATTGCTACAAAGCAAATCTGGGAGAAATGGAGCCATCCAGCTCTCAGAAAACGAGAATGAAACTGCAACTCGCAGATGGGTATGTAGAGAGACCATTGGGAATCCTGGACCAAATAGTTGTAACTTTGTGTGGAATTAACTATGAGCACACCTTTGCTGTGGTGGATTTCGGGAAAATGAACAACTTTGACATTATTTTGGGACAACCATTTATGCGTCAACTCAAAATGATACAAGATTGGGGGTACGACCAAATCTACCTAAGGCATGAAGAGCTAATAACGAAAATCAACATGAAGGATCATAGCTATAGAGAAGTTGCAAAAACACTAGTGCAAGAATTTAATTCAACCACTGTAAATGAAAAAGAAATACCTGCATGGATGCAAACGAAAGCGTATGTCTGGATGTGTGGAGCATCTGATTGTGGAGACATAATCAAAGAGGAATGCGTTTTGAAAAGATCCGTAGAAGACGAGGCTTATTTCCCAGAACCTTTTCCGGAACATTTATTTGAGCCATTCGGGTGGACTCAAATATTGTCGACCTTGGACGTGTGTGTTAACGAATGCACACCTACAAAATTTTGTGACGAAGAAGGATATGACCTAGTAACGTTGCAAATGGCTAGCGTCATCCTTGAGTGAGGATTGGAGAGCGAGGACCAAGAAGAACCACCACGTGAGACTGAGTGTAAAAGAATAATTGATGAGATATCTGTAGTGAACGATAGGAATCGAATAGAGGAGAAATTCACGGATTCACTAAGATGCGACCTTCCATCATTGGACGATGAAATCCAACTGATAGAGGCTGATGATGAAAGATCAAGTGCATCAGAGACGAATAGGAAATATAGGTCGAGGCAGGACAGGTTTTACGAGTTTCCTAACCAAAAACCTAGTCTCGACAGGAGCGGTATAAATCCAAGAGAACGAGAAAATCAAGGGCGAATAAGCATAATCCGATGCCTCTTGTCAATGAAAGAACGGGATATCTAAAGCTTGTCAAAGCTGATGATTGTGTCAAAGACGAGGTCACTGGCTGGTTTATCAAAACTAAACCGTGGAAAAACAACAAGAAGAACAGACACGAAAAGCAAACAACTAAGTCGCAAACAGGGGGGAAAACAGGGTCTGGAATGACCAAAACAGAGAGGAAAACGGAGTACAATAAGCTCAAGCGAACCCTCAGAGACATATGGACGACTGACTTTGAAACAAATGAGGACACGAATTCTGACAAGATGGATGCACCGTCCCATTATAAGAAGTATACCATACAAGATAGGAAAATCATAGTGCAACAACCTATGAGGGAATTGAAGGAACCGGGTACATCGTACAACGGTCCTGAAAAAGCCAAACGAATAGATCTAGCGGAGCCAGGAGAAGATCCAAAACCTGCATATATTGCCACGGATCTTACTGAAGAAGAGGAAAAGCTTTTGGTAGCTACTCTTAAACAGTACAGAGATGTGTTTGCATGGTCATACAAAGATCTTAAGGGGGTGGATCCAAGTATCTGTCAACACACAATACCCCTTAAGAATGACGCTAAACCCAGCAGACAACGTCTCTATACTTACAATGAAACGTTTGCGAAAAAGATCAAGGAGGAGATAGATAAACTTAAGGAGGCAGAGTTTATTTACGAAATTGAGCACACCGATTGGGTTTCACCGATTGTGGTGGTCCCGAAGAAAAATGGAAAGTTAAGAGTGTGCGTCAATCTCAAGAAAGTAAACGCTGCTACAATTCGGGACAACTATCCCCTACCCATTACTGATCATGTAATAGAAAGGGTGGCAGGAAAAGAGGCTTATAGTTTCTTAGATGGCTTTTCGGGTTACAACCAACTTGTAATAAAGCCAGAGGATCAACACAAAACGGCTTTGGCAAAATGGGATATTTTTGCATTCCGGGTAATGGCTTTTGGCTTAACAAATGCACTAGCCACATTTCAGAGGCTAATGGGTCATTCTTTTATAGAATATCTAAGACAGTTCTTAGAAATTTACATGGATGACCTGTGCGTTCACTCTCTTGTAAGATTAGAGCACATAGAGCACTTGACCAAGGTGTTCGAAAAATGCAGACTGTATTGGATTTTCCTGAATCTAGAGAAATGTGTCTTCATGGTAAGACAGGGTAAAATATTAGGACATATAGTGTCCAAAAACGGTATTTCGACAGACATGGAGAAGATCAGCGTCATTGTTGATCTACCACAACCAGTAAAGGTGAAAGAGGTACAGGCATTTATGGGCCATTGTGGATATTATCGCAGATTTATCCACTCATACGCTATAATTGCAAAACCACTTTACGAGCTGATAACTAAATTTGAGTGGACGGATGAGTGCGAGAAATCTTTTCAAACATTGAAGCAGAGATTAATTTCCGCTCCAATTTTGAAGGCTCCGGATTGGGAAAAGATATTTCACATCCACGTAGATGCATCAGCGTATGCCATAGGATGTATACTTGCACAACCTGGAGAGAACAACATGGATTTTCCAATAAGTTACTCCAGTAGACAACTGAACAATGCAGAGAAGAATTACACAACAACTGAGAGGGAGGGATTGGGTATGGTCTATGCGGTGAAAAAGTTTAGACACTACTTACTTTCCAATAAATTTGTATTCTTCGTTGATCACCAAGCGTTGCTGTACTTAGTAAACAAACCTTGCAGTACGGGGAGAATTGTTCGATGGTTCATCATACTGCTTGAGTTTGACTTCACGGTAGTAGTCAAGAAAGGAACTACACACCAAAGAGCGGATCATTTATCTAGAATGATGCATGGAGAAAATCCTGTAGGAGTTGATGATGATTTGCCAGATGCATATCTTTTCAACATAGAAATGGTTCCAAGCTGGAGCAAGGATGTAATTCATTTGCTGACTATCGGGTCATTGAATGTGACAAGACAACCATCTACCATTGCAGCATAGAGATCATTGGTAATGTTGGCGGCCAGGCTATACAAACAGGGATCTGATCAAATCCTTAGGCTTTGTGTTGAATCGAGTGAACGGGAATTGTACCTAAACCAGTACAAACAACAGGGATTCACAATGGGCATACACAGATGTATCAGAGCTTGATGAGAATGGGTGTGTATTGGCAAAAAATGTGACATAGTGTTCATGTGCATGTCAAATCTTGCATTAAATGCACGCTTCAAAAGCCAATAGAGCACGCGACTCTATTCAGATTATCTGTAGCACCCCGATGGAGTAACTACATTGTTGAATACCTCACCACGATAATACTGCCTGAGGGGATGAGTAGATCACGAATCAAAACGATCATGAAAGAGGCAGAAAACTATATACTGATTGAGAACACTCTTTGCAAGAGGGGAAAAGACAATCAATTGAGAATGTGCACAACTGAAGAGGAATACATTCCTATCTTAGAGCAAGCACACGGTGGACAAGCTGGTGGACATTTCTCAGCTGACAAAACGGCCAAAGCAATTCTTATTGCAGACATATGGTGGCCTACACTATTCATGGACGCTGAAGAGTTTGTGAAACGATGTGACGATTGCTAGAAAACAAAAATTCCTATAGCATGAGATGATATGCCCTTAAGGCCAATGATGGGGACAAGAGCGTTTGTGAAATGGGGAATAGATTTTGTAGGACCGATAACGCCTCCGGCATATAAAACGCACGCTCAATACATTATTGTGGCAACAGATTATCTAACAAAATGGGTGGAAGCTAAAGCAGCAACCAGAAATGATGCAAAAACGACAGCACAATTTTTGTATGAGAACATTTTCACCAGATATGGCTTACCAATTGAGCTAGTGAGCGATAGAGGAACTCACTTCATCAATGAGGTGATCGAATTCCTATTGGATGAATTCATGGTAATTCACAGGAAATCCGCTCCTTATCACCCACAAGAGAACGACCAAGCCGAAAGTACGAATAAGATTTTGGTGACAATTCTCACCAAAATTGTTGGAGAATTGAGAGCTGACTGGGATCAAAAGCTGCATTCAGCCTTATGGGCATATAGAGTAGCTTACAAAACGTCAATCGGAACGACTCCGTTCAACATGGTTTATGGAATTCAAGCGATTTTTCCACTTGAATTCCTTATCCCCACGCTTCGAGTCGCTAAACAATTAGAATGGATGGGCCATGAATTATCCAATCAGGTAGATGTCTTGGAAAAACTGGATGAAACTAGATTAAGAGCCGTTGTCAAGAAGTTGGCGGTCTTGCTAGGAAGGCACCGAGCCTCTTGCTGTGAGAGTTTGTGAGGAAGCTCAAGGGTTATGAGAAGGAGCTAAGATTTAGATAACATAGCTTCTAGAGCTAAAGAAGAAATGTAGCCAAAGAAGCCGCTCACTTTCCCTTATAAACACACACGTAATGGAGAGAACTCATGAAAGATAGTCAGAACAAAACAAAAATGAAAACATCGAGATTACGAACATATCGTATCATGGGTATGATAAAAGGGTTAATGGATGAGTTAATGATATTTAATCTTTGTTGTCCAAATAAGCTACGGATTGCTCTTTGGAACTGTAGCTTTGTGCTTACTATAACTATATGTTTTGTTTAGCGATTGGGATTAGTTGTGAGTACAAATCCTCTTGATTCATAATAAAATAACCATATTCACATCAAAAGAGAAGTCATAGTCAATAATAGATAGTATGATGGGATCTGGTGAGAGAAGTACTTCGTTGAGCCTTTCAGGACCAAATAGAAACACTATGCGTTGCTGAAAGTGAATCTTCCGGCTAATCCAAATGTTGACCCTAATAGATTGCAGTGAATGGAATTGAAAGAAACTACCTCTATGTGGATTATGGTTATTCATCAATGATATACTTAGTATGTTCAAAGATAAAGGTGTGAAAGAAGTGAAAGGAGAAGAAGAAGAGAGTTTCTCTCCCAAGCCCTATTGTCGCCCTTAGGCAATAAGGATACTGCGGGGAGAGAAGTACCTGTAGCAAGGAGATTCTAGAGTTTGTGGAAGAGAATGAGAACCTTAAGAGAGAGATATGCTTGTGGAAGATGAAGATATGGTTACTAACCTTGTGCATATAATTGTTTCCCGCAAGAAGGTTGTACCCATTACATTGACAAGGTTGCTGTTTGAATACATTCCAATGAAACAATTAGGACACAAAAAGAGAGATCAAAGGAGTAGTAAAGATAGAATTAGGGATAGATCTAAGTGTGGTGGTGGTATTAAAGATAGATAATGAGGGATAGAGATAGAGTTAGAGACAAGTATTGGACTAGATATGCAAATGAAAGGAAAACTAGCAACATATATCTTACATGAGAGCAATCGCCACCACCTTAATGGAGAGAGAAGATGAGGCAAGACTTCAGCCTTTCTTCAAGAGAAAGTGTGGCACTAAGATGAGTGTGTCACAATGGAATTGAGCTATTCTCACTCACTCATAACTTACCTCAATGAAGAGAAGGTTGCCCTTTTTATAGGTGAGGGAGCCATGTTTTACATAATCACTTGATTAGGCTAAAGAGTTAGCCCAAATCAAATGTTCTTTGGATATTTCTTAAAATGGATAATATTAGGACTCAAAATATCATGAAATTCAGCATTTTTGGTCATTGAGGCTCCATGTGGGTGCATGATGTATGTGGGCCCCACCTAGGCATCTTCTGTGTGGCTCCAGCAGGGGGTCAAACTTGTGTGTCTTGTCCTTCAACGCATCTTTGAGGTGTCACATTCACATGCTTATGTATTTTACCCTCCAAATATCTTATTTTATGAAAAAAGACCAAGATTACCTCTTTTCACTTGATTCACCTGTTTACCATCTCTTCTTGCAGTGTAGTTGTGAGAGGATTTTTCACTCTTTTCCCTGTAACTCGGATTGACATGCTTCAAAAGGAAAAATTGGCCTACTAAAAGAGCTTGACTTGGTTTTGTCCTTTTCTCCACGCCCTTAGGTCGGGATTTTCAAATTGGGATGGTCCAAGAAGCTTTGGATCTTCCTTTTCATAAAGTCTTCTAGTAGGCCCTTCCCTCTTGTATGTATCCAAGAAGGTATGCATTATTGAAGGGTTGTATTATTAAATAAATGTGAAAATAAGAAAATAATTTATATATAGTAGGGTATAGCTGAGACATTAGAAGAAATATACAAATGCTTTTCCCCCAGACAAAAAGAGGCACAATCATTGATACTTCTCTTGCAGTACTTTCTAATAGTAATGTACATTTATATTACTTCAAAGGTAATACTAAGGTATGGTAGAAAGCTTTTATTTATGCATATGAGTTATTATATGAAGTATACTTATGCGTCAAAAGTCACAAGATAAATCGTTTAATGCCCGTTCCCACTATATACGTGCCACAATACGACATCCACTCCCTCTAAACCTGCACATCCTCTAGTATGTGCCACATTGTCTCTTTGTAAGATCAGACCTCTTATACATCTTCCTTGCTTTCTTCTTCACTGGATGATTCCAGAGATTCATGTTCACTTTGATCTTCACCTGTGTTTTGCTCTTCTTCCTCATCAACAGCTTCTAGATCATTGTCTCCTCTTCTCTTAAACATTTTGATCCTTTTTCCCGCAATGGGAATCTTTAGTTCTGTACCATCTAGTTCAGACAAGCTGTAAGTAGCATTTTCATGCACATGCTTTACAACATACGGTCCAAACCGTCTTTTTGAGAACTTACGCATGACTGTGTGCTGGTTATCAGGCTACTATCATACACTAAAACCAAGTCACCTTTGTCAATTGCTTTGCTCCTGATTCGATATCGCTTATCAAAGTAGTCCTTGTTTTTCAACCTTGCATTTTTGAGTCGTTCTTTTGCAGCTTCAATGTCTCCAGGTCTTCTCTCTAGTTGCCTTATACGCAATGCAAGGAGATCTTCCCTGCTAAGCCCCTCTTGCCAAGGTAGTACATTCCATGTGGGAATTGTATCTTCAATCGGCATCACTGGCTTTTGACCATACATTAGCTCCGCAGGCATGTAGCCAGTTACTGAGCTATGTGTTGTACGATCAGCCCATAAAGCATATGGTAACAATTTTGGCCACTCACCAACTCTTCCTTCGCAAGCCTTAGCCAAAGCTTTGATGATAGGAGGATGCCCTCTTTCACTCTTTCCATTGCCTTCAGGGTTGTAAGCTGTGGTAAGAGAAAGCTTGATTCCTAATCTGGTAAAGAACTTCCTTGCTTCCTCAACATCTAGCTCACCTCTATCTGCAGTGATCTTTCCCACACAGCCATAACGGCAAATCACCTCATCAAGAAGGAATTTGCACACAGCTTCTGTGGTTTTAGCTCTTAATGCTCTTCCTTCAACCTGGTTAGTTAGGTCCTCTCGTGCAAGAACCAAGTATCTCATCTGCCAGAGTCCTAAAGGCATTGTGACTAGATCCACAACCCATTTATAGTGCATGGCTAGTGGATATGTAGGGTGCAATCCATCACGATGTCAGACATTTGAATACATTTGACAAGTTATGCATGACTCTACAAATTGAGATACATCTTTATACATACCCTTCCACCAGTATTTTTCTTTCAACTTGGAGAAGGTTGCCCACACACCCCTGTGTCCAGCCCATAGACTCTCATGAAACTCTTGCATGAGCTTTATTTGAGTCTCTTTTTTACATATAACCCGTTGTGGTGTAGCACCCTTTTGTTTAGGATGCTTCCACAAGTAACCATCCCTCAAAAAGTATCCATATGCTTTCCTACATATCCTCTTGAATTCTTGTTCAGACCAATCATCCTATTTTGTTAGAGTACTCAAGTAGCTTCCAATAAGAAGCCAATCACCTTCATAAAGCTCTTTCAAGAATGATTCAAGTAGATTAGTCATGCAGACATTGTTACCTTTGACATGAGAGATAGAATAGAACTTGTGCCTACATCATCTCCCTCATCAATCATTTGTGACTCATCTTCATACCTTGCCCTTGATAGCATATCTGCCACTGTATTGTCTTTACCTGCAATGTGCTTAAACTCGGGATTTAAGGACTTAATGTAGGCAATCCACCACAACATAGCAATGTCTGGCGTTGAGCATCTTGTAATCATCCCAAGAAGTGGTAGACAATCTGTTTCTACAACCACACATGCACCAATTAGGTACTCTTTCCCACTTTTCAAGGCTGTAACCATACCCCATAACTCTTTCTTTATCTATGGATAGTTTCTTTGGTGAGAACTTAGTACCTTTTCTCCAAATCTTACCACATACCTGTGTCCTTCTTTGTCATCTTGCCCTATTGCCCATCCAATCCCTGTAGGACTGGTGTCTACTGTCACAATTATTGGCCTTTGACACTCATAGTCTACCTTTCTCAAAGTTGTTGCTGACTGGAGCAACTCCTTTACCTTTTTCATGGATTTTACATGTGCTTCTGTCCATTTAAACTTCTGATTCTTTCTAAGCAGCTGATAAAGAGGATCAGCTACATGTGCATAATGTGGAATCCAAATAACATAGAAGACACATGCTCCCAGAAACCTTCTACCTCAGTGATGCTAGTGCATGTTTCTTTCATTCTTTGGATGTCATCTACCTTTGCTGGACAAGGTTTCCTACCATATGGCCCGCACATGTGCCCCACAATGAGCACTTCATTGACACCAAACATAGACTTTTTCCCTGACAATGTAAGATTCACTTCTTCTAACTTAGACAAAATTTTATCACAATCATTTATGTGATTTACCACAAACCTGCGACATCCCTTGAGATCCAAAGCTTCATCTTTGTCACTTTCTTCACATCCTTTGATAGGCAAATCATCAATGAAAGGCATTGTGATTTGAGGAATAAAGTCACGTAAGACCTTATTCATCCCATTCATCATATGTGCAACCGAGTTGGTTGCTCCCTGTGGCAAGGTACACATCCTTACCAAACCCAAAGGTGTCCTCATGGTTGTCAAGTCTCTGCTTTCGATTGCAAGCTGAAATTGATCATACCCTAAGTAGAGATCACCCATTGAGTAGATTGCCCTCCCTGCAAACGCCTCTGCAAACTCATCCACAATTGGACCTGTACCTACATTTCTAATCGTCACCTTGTTTACTGGTTGCATATCTTGGATGAAGCGTAGAGAACCATTATTCTTTGGAACTGTGAACCACCTGTTTGAGTATGGAGCACAAGAAGGCTCCAAGATTCCCATTTTGGTTTTCTCATTGAGTAGCTCTACTAACTTTGGCAAATGAGCCTTTGAAACTGGAATAGGCCGCAAATTCCAAGGCATATGAGGTATTGTGAAAATTACCATAGGAGCTACAATAGAAGGATCAACACATCCTATCTCATGTGGCTCAAATGCAAAAGCCTTACCATGATTTGAAATCATTTCTTTGAAGCACTTTGTCTCCTCCTGTGTTAGAAACTCCTCGCGAACAATCTGCAACTCTTGGAAAGACTCCTTTGTGAAGGTATGCCCAATATTCTTAGGATTCCTCAAACTTGGTTGTAAAGAAGCCTGCTCAATTTTTTTCCTATTGTTGGGTGGTAAGGGTGAAGCTACTGGTTTCACCTTCTTTGCTACACTCTTGTACTTAGTTTCAACATGGACTTATGGGCAAACTGTTTGGTTTTCTTTAAAGGCTTCTATTACTTGATACATTTCCATAGAGCAAACTTCCACAACTTCATTTTCAAGATGCAAACTAGACCCCATTATAGCATCAAGCTCACTCATAGTATCTACAAAAGAAACTTGTTCACACAAACCCAAAACATTTTCAGTAGGCTCTAGCAACCCACTTTCTTTTATGCCCATTTGTACATTATGTACATATTGCCTCTCACACCTCTTCAAATCTTCAAGTTTTGTAAAACATACTAATCCATTCCTTGTTACCATGGAGCCCGCTGAGAAAGTTTCACCTATTTTTGGATCAGGCGAGACCCTTTTTCTTTTTGTACCACTGCAATCCCGCTTTACAATGGTACTTGGCCAAAACCCATCATTCCCTATGGTCATGAAACTCTTTGCTCACCTTTGGTAGAGGATGTTCTCTGAGGTTGTCATGATTTCTTTCATGGTTCACACAAACTGTGAGAAATTGGACAGCATGTTTACCATCTTTGCTACGTATCCTAGCATATGCAGAACCATCGTCCATTACCTTTGTTTCCATTTGAACTCCCACAATGTAGGGCTGTCCAAGGATGAGATGATATGAAGATGTATCCTATACAAAGAAGTTTTGGTCAATCTTTACATCACCTATTGTCACCTTCACACCTGGACATGCTGCATACAATTCACCAGATGAATTGTTTGCCACTTTTACCATCCAGCCATGATCTGTGTCCATTGGCCATTTGCACTTGTTGTAGAGACTCTTTGACATTATGTTTATTTCTGAACCATGGTCAATCAAGGCAACAAATGGTTCTTCAAGATCACCTACCTTGACCAAAGTTTCTGTAGTAGCCCTTGCCCAGTGACTTCGCGAATAGTAGCTCCTAGGAATATCTTCAACTTCTTCATCATCATTTGAGAAATGCACTTGCTTCACTCTCCCACTAGATTGGTAGCATCCTACCATAGCTCCATCATCCTCCTTATTTTGCAGCTGCATCCCTTGTGTCTTTGAGGTTTCCCCTTCAACCTGTGGACAAGAAACTTCAGCAAGGGTTTGCCTCTTCCTCTTGATGATGTCAATGATCTCCTCATGGAATTCACGCTTTGCAATGCCAAGAACTTCTCCCAGAGTAAACTCAATTTTGCTATTTAAGATCCTTTCCTCCAAGACTTTCTTTAAATCTGTAGCAACCTCAATATCAGATTGTTGTTTATAAGTTGGGCCTTTAGTCTTAGCTTTTGCTGGCTCTTTCTTCTTTCCTGTTGTAGACTCCTCCATGAGTACTTCAGGTGGAGATGCTCCTTGTGTTGAGGGTGTTTGAGAAGGCATTGAGTCGCTTCTTCCCCCACTTCTAGAAGCTCTTTTTGATGGTCCTTCATCAGCATTCTCACGTCTGCGCTTCTCTTCTACAATAGCCTCATTTTGTTGGCATTTTGTAATGTAGGCATGCACTAACAATGAGTCCACTGGATCATTCCATCATGTTTCTAGACGTATGTAATCATCTGCTTCATGTAGAATCTCTTTTGTAAGCTTTCCCTTTTTAGCTAATTGCATGACATTTGGCCAAATTTGACCATGATGGTCATTCACCTCTTCATCACTAAGATGCTCCATTTTTACTCTATAAGTAGCTGCCTCAACTGAAGAGGTGGCATGGTTAGTTGCCATATCTTCAACTAAGGTTTGCATCCCCCCTTCCCAAAGTTAGTTCTCAAGGGCAGATCTGTCTCTCTTAAGTGGATTTTACCATCCTTAAAAAAGACAACATCTTTTGATAAAGCATCACTAAAATCATCACAATCCCTTCTTACATGGTCTGTACTATCACACCAAATACATCTATTAACAAACCCTTCTTTGGGTTGTTGCCTTTGCCTAGGAAGTGGCCCTGATGATTGGCCTTTTTCTTCAAGCTTTGCAAGCTTCACCTGCAAGTCACGTATTCCCTTCACAAGCTCATCTAGCATGGACTCATCAAACTTAGGAGCGATAAAAGTAGGCTTTACCATTTTGTCAGAAGTTGAGGTTGAAGGACTTGTAGTGTTTACTACCATCTTGTCCCTTCTTCTTTGTCGTTTGGAAAGCAACGAGACAGCACCTTCAACTTCATTCCAGTTGGTCTTTAGTCCTTGCTCAGCATCTTTATCTTCAAGAAGAAGCTCCAAATTTTCTTAAAACTCTTTACCTGCGGATTGTAAGAAAAGATCTGTCTTCTCTGCATCTAGTGTGGCCCTTTCTGTCCTGGTGAGTTGTGCATAGTGCCGTTCAAATTCCTTAAGTAGCTCTGTTATTGATAGTCCTTGCTTTGGCTTGACTACCCATTCTAAGAACGTCCTTTTTGTCACTCTCTCTGAGTCCTCCATGAAATATTCCTCCTTTAAAGCTACTTTGAGTTCTTCCCAATTTCTCCCATGCCCATCTTTAATTCCCCTAACATGCTCCCTAATTTTTGGAGCAACAACTAGCTCAAAGCTTTGAATCATCTCACCTTCTGACACGCGATGCAGCTCCATCTCCTTCACATACTCACGTAAGTACTTGGTTACATCTTTGCCATTGAACTGATCCTTTCTGTTGACGGCAGCTTGTATGGCCTTCGTTGCTGAAATCTCCCTTCTTTCAGTAGCATGTTGTTGTTGCATGAACATTGCAAATGCTTGAAACATTTGCATTGTTGCTGGGTCAAAATGCATACCCTGTGGCTCAACATGATCACCCATGGTTACCCACAAACTCTCACCCTGGCAGATTCGCGTCGGGTTCACCAAAAATATGTCAAGAAGTTGACGGTCTTGCAAGGAAGGCACCGGGCCTCTTGCTATGAGAGTTTGTTAGGAAGCTCAAGGGTTATGAGAAGGAGCTAAGATGTAGATAACATAGCTTCTAGAGCTAAAGAAGAAATGTAGCCAAAGAAGCCGCTCACTTTCCCTTATAAACACACACGTGATGGAGAGAACGCATGAAAGATAGTCAGAACAAAACAAAAATGAAAACATCGAGATTACGATCATATCGTATCATGGGTAGGATAAAAGGGTTAATGGATGAGTTAATGATATTTAATCTTTGTTGTCCAAATAAGCTATGGATTTCTCTTTGGAACTGTAGCTTTGTGCTTACTATAAGTATATGTTTTGTCTAGCGATTGGGATTAGTTGTGATTACAAATCCTCTTGATTCATAATAAAATAACCACATTCACATCAAAAGAGAAGTCATAGTCAATAATAGGTAGTATGATGGGATCTGGTGAGAGAAGTACTTCGTTGATCCTTTCAGGACCAAATAGAAACACTATGTGTTGCTGAAAGTGAATCTTCCGGCTAATCCAAATGTTGACCCTAATAGATTGCACTAAATGGAATTGAAAGAAACTACCTCTATGTGGATTATGGTTATTCATCAATGATATACTTAGTATGTTCAAAGATAAAGGTGTGAAAGAAGTGAAAGGAGAAGAAGAAGAGAGTTTCTCTCCCAAGCCCTATTGTTGCCCTTAGGCAATAAGGATATTGCGGGGAGAGAAGTACCTGTAGCAAGGAGATTCTAGAGTTTGTGGAAGAGAATGAGAACCTTAAGAGAGAGATATGCTTGTGGAAGATGAAGATATGATTACTAACCTTGTGCACATAATTGTTTCCCGCAAGAAGGTTGTACCCATTACATTGACAAGGTTGCTGCTTGAATACCTTCCAATGAAACAATTAGGACACAAAAAGAGAGATCAAAGGAGTAGTAAAGATAGAATTAGGGATAGATCTAAGTGTGGTGGTGGTATTAAAGATAGATAATGAGGGATAGAGATAGAGTTAGAGACAAGTATTGGACTAGATATGCAAATGAAAGGAAAACTAGCAACATATATCTTACATGAGAGCAATCGCAACCACCTTAATGGAGAGAGAAGATGAGGCAAGACTTCAGCCTTTCTTCAAGAGAAAGTGTGGCACTAAGATGAGTGTGTCACAATGGAATTGAGCTATTCTCACTCACTCATAACTTACCTCAATGAAGAGAAGGTTGCCCTTTTTATAGGTGAGGGAGCCATGTTTTACATAATCACTTGATTAGGCTAAAGAGTTAGCCCAAATCAAATGTTCTTTGGATATTTCTTAAAATGGGTAATATTAGGACTCAAAATATCATGAAATTCAGCATTTTTGGTCGTTGAGGCTCCATGTGGGTGCATGATGTATGTGGGCCCCACCTAGGCATCTTCTGTGTGGCTCAAGCAGGGGGTCCCAACTTGTGTGTCTTGTCCTTCAACGCATCTTTGAGGTGTCACATTCACATGCTTATGTCTTTTACCCTCCAAATATCTTATTTTATGGAAAAAGATCAATATTACCTCTTTTCACTTGATTCACCTGTTTACCATCTCTTCTTGCAGTGTAGTTGTGAGAGGATTTTTTACTCTTTTCCCTGTAACTTTTGACCTGTAACTCGGATTGACATGCTTCAAAAGGAAAAATTGGCCTACTAAAAGAGCTTGACTTGGTTTTGGCCTTTTCTCCACACCCTTAGGTCGGGATTTTTAAATTGGGATGGTCCAAGAAGCTTTGGATCTTCCTTTTCATAAAGTCTTCTAGTAAGCCCTTCCCTCCTGTATGTATCCAAGAAGGTATGCATTATTGAAGGGTTATATTATTAAATAAATGTGAAAAGAAGAAAATAATTTATATATGGTAGGGTATAGCTGAGATATTAGAAGAAATATACAAATGCTTTTCCCCCAGACAAAAAGAGGTACAATCATTGATACTTTTCTTGCAGTACTTTCTAATAGTAATGTACATTTATATTACTTCAAAGGTAATACTAAGGTATGGTAGAAAGCTTTTATTTATGCATATGAGTTATTATATGAAGTATACTTATGTGTCAAAAGTCACAAGATAAATCGTTTAATGCTCGTTCCCACTATATACGTGCCACAACATGACATTGTTGCATCAATCTACGCGCAAAAACGAAACATGAAATCATTCTTTGATCAACATGTTATCAGCAAGGAATTTTCTACTGGGGATTACTTCTTAATATATACCCTGAAACAATATTTTTGAAAACTCAAAAAGCGAGTAAATGGACCCTATGTGATTCATGACATATCATCTAGCGGTGCCATTAAACTTGCGACATTAAAGAGAGAGGAAATGCCTAACTAGAGTAGTGGTTGCAGACTAAAGAAATACAACATACCACTCACCACAGAGATGCTTGCCAAAATACACGCTGCGAAGGAGCGCAAGAACAAAGCAAAGGAAACAAAAGATCAAGCGCAGGAGGAGGCCAAAGTCAGGATTTTAAAATGAAAACAAACCTCACAACAACAAAGACTTCCTCAACCAGCAGATATGGCTCAAATTCCTTTGTCTATAATTCAAACTGATGAGCAATGCGAAACAGGAATCGATGTTCGCATCAATGTCAGACTCCCGCATGGTAGATATCAATGAGCATTGATTGACACAGGAGCAAGAGTCAATGCGGTCAACTTCTCCACTTACAGGATGCTTACAGATGAATGCCTCGTGCAATCCACACGTGATCTACAAGTAGCAAACGGTGCAGCAATGCCAACATTGGGGATAGTAAACTTACCAATCAATCTTGATGGAAATAGTTGTCCTCATCAATTTTTCGTAATGAAAGACGGAAAAATCAGAGAATCAATATGCTTGGGAGTTCCATGGATGAGAACGTACAATGCAGTCACTGAATGGTCAGAACATGCGTTAAGGTACACGCACAACTCTAACATGTACATGACTCCATTCGCCAAAACACATCACTCGTGGCCGAGCATCCCCATCGACAAAAAGCAACCGGCTAATCAGCCAAATGCACCACAAAACGTTATTCGGAAAGTATGGATAAAGAAAAGATTTCTCACCAACAAACCGAGCAAGATATGGCTACATAAGGACAAACTCGAGACGGCAGCAACATCGTCTCAAAGACCTTCAAAAGTTACTCCAAAGTGGAAATGGCAACCAAAACTGGAGAAAACTAAAGATTCGGCGACAGAGCTCGAAAGAAAACCCAAAACTCAAAACAAGAAGCCTGAACCTCCAAAATGGCACTGGAAACCTGTGAAAACTAAAGAAGAATCTATAAATATGCAACAAACCGTATACAAATGGGTTCCAAAAATAGTTGCCATCACAACACCAACAATCAAGGAAAGAGCAATTCGACTGCAAGCTCTTTTGTTCCATAAACAACCACCCTTGCCATCAAAAGCCACTGAAAATTACATTCAGTCCCCGCATCTTGTTACCCAACGCATTGTCTCAAACATCAGGATAGGGCCACATTACACAGCCATGCATAGACACAGATTCCGAACCCCATGCACATGCACCCAACCTTCATCCGGGATGACTCAGACAAGGAAGGGGGGAGTAATTGATGAATCTAGCAACAGTCAGGGCCATTAAGGGGTCCAACGTGTATATATGTACATAATGTGTGTGTTTTTTCATTATTTAGAGTTCAGTTTTGAACATATTCGATCAAAACCTGGCATTTTTAGCGTTTTTGTATCATCCGACCAGCATAATAATGAGCTGTAATGACAAAATCCGGAGCATTGGGATGGTCCTAGAGAAAATATATGCTTAGGGGTGAGTATAATAATTTTGGCTAATTTTTGCCAGTTAATAAGTATTTTCAATTTACTTTGTTTGATTTTCGTGAATAAAACATCAAAAATTAAAAAAATCTCGCTCACAAGAGTCGGAATCAAGTTCTGGAAGCAAACGCCGAAGTATCATGATAAGGTTATCAAGCATGGAAGATATGAAGCTAATCTGAAGATGTCGAATTTCAGCCTTAATGATCATGACTACATTTCGCCAAAATCGCATCAAATGGTCATACGACGCCGGAACGACAAGAGGTTCAACCCACAGGTGGTATGCAGATTATATCGGGATCAAAGGTGAGGAAAATCAGCCCTATGTCACGAAAATCTCGGAAAGATATAGGCCAGGTAGGCCAAACTCTAGCTCATTGTTCATTTTCACCTTTTTGAGAGAGAAGGAGAGAGCTTTTTGACCTAGAGCGAGCTGCCACGTTTCTACCTCATACGGACGGTCGGAGCCAGCATTTCACACCAGATTTCACAGGTATGTTCCTTATCAAGTAAAGATCAAGTCTATTACGCATGCAAGCGCGAATCATTGCACAAACGCGCGAAGGGATCAAATCAAAGTCGGATCGGGTCAAAGAGGTCAAGGGCCCTTAGAGGCATCCAAACAAAACTTTGTTCAGGCACATAACACATCAATGTGCTCCCCACAAGGTCAGGAACAAATCCATATGGTCAAATCACAATTTGGTGGTGGTACATCGATTGCGATCAGTGTACCTCACTGACAAAAATTGGGACAGAACATGCAAAACACCTCCCCCCAGCCTCGCCTACAATCTGCTAATGTCAAAATCAATTTTGGCCTCCACGGTACGATCGCGATCGGTGCCCCCAGATGTAGGTTTTGCAACTTTTGATCTGGCCTAGGTTTGGAACTCAATTAAAAGTACACTCTCTTGAATTTTCAAGGAAAATGCACAAATTTTGCATGGAATGGGCCTAATTTGTCTAACACAACCGAAAGGGGAAAATTTGACCTACAACTACCAAAATCCGGTTAAAAATAATGATAGATGGTTTGAAAGGTACACTTGTCCGACTAAGAGTCAGAACAGTTGTAGAAAACCTCGAATGGATCTCAGGATCTCCTACAAGTACAGATATAGTCATTTCAGTCTCGAATGATCACACAAAGATAGAATTGGAACCGAGCCAATGACCAAAGGCCAAAAGGTCACTTAGGGATGCTCAAGCATCACATGGATATCCAAGGAATGCCTGAAAAATGCACAAATCTAGAAAACCTCCTAAGACAGGGTATAAAGTGCCTGATCAAGTCAAAATCAGACAATGGAGTAGGCTTATGGTAGCAGAACCTCATGGAAGCAGTGGGAGCTCTAAAACTAACTTCAACTAACTACAGGATCCAACCAAAATTCATCAAGAAAACCCAATATGGTTAGACTTAGTAAAACATGGTTAGACTTAGTAAAATATGGTCAAACAGTGAGAAATTGCTCTAAATTGTTCATTTTAAGTCCAAACTTGGAAATAAATCATCAGTGGGCTAGGCAGGCATAGGAGTTCATGACCATCTAGTTTTCACCAAAAAAAGGCCCAGAACACCGATCGCGATCGGTGTACCTCAGCATCATATTTTGACCAAAACCTATTAGATCCCTTGTATACATTTTGTTCAAGTCACCAACCAAGTTTCAAGCCATTTGGACATCAAAAACTCATAAAAAGTCAGAGTCTAGTCCAAAACTCCCTTGAACCCAGAATTGGGACCTGTAAACTCAAAAGTGGTTCAAATGAAACACAGAGTGGACCAAATGACCCTCCAACTATCAGCAACCCACTCATGTGATCAAATCTAATTTTGGCCTCTGTACTACGATCGCGATCGGTGTACCTCAGCTCCAGAATTGGCTCAGATTTTAATCAGCCATAGCTCTAGTCTTCCTAGTCCCACTGGTGAAATATGGACAAGAATGGATGAAATTTGTTCAAGTTATGATCAGTTTTAACTTTTGAACTGTTTTTTACCAAAAGTCTAAATGCGATTGATTGCAAAGGGAAAATCCTGGCAGCTTGTGATTCTCCTGACACAGAATGCCTCGCCAAAAGAAAGAAAGGCAGTGGACAGCAGCACCATATGAAGTGGAGGAGCTCGCTACAAATGAAAAGGCTCACATCTCGGATGAAATACTTGCTCAAATCCCTGCCCACATATTCATCTCAAAGTTTAAGGATGCTGATGGTGACTTGGTAAAAACAACTATCATGCCACGAGAGATATGGAACCTCCACCGAAGGCCGGAAGTAATAGAGGCAGTGCGAGCTGTACACTTGGAGCAATTTTTCAGATTACAGCCATGGGAAACAGATTACATGAGGGCCCATGAGCTCATGAGCTCAATACAATATGATGGGCAGGCAATGCTCACAGACAAGGATGGATCGAAGGTGAAAGTAAAGATTACGAAAGAAATCATCAACGAAGCTTTGCATTTCCTCCCAGGAAAACACGATTTGCTGGCGAAGACAAAGTCACTGGACAATGAGAAGGCATTCGTCAAAGCAAAGGGAAACAAATACAAATACAATGACATGATATACAGAGATCTGGAATTGCCGATGAGATTGATCTCCCAGCATTTCAGAGTACAAAAGCCTCCTCACTACACCAAGCCAATCCTGCACATTGCCGTGGTCATGGCTCTAGCGACGACCAAAAATAGAACCATTCGCTGCGACTACGGTTCTTACATTCTGGAAAACCTGATTGAAGCAAATTTGAAAAGCTCGGAAAAAAACAAAAGCTACATGAACGCAGGGCCGATGCTAACCAGAATAGCATACCAGGCTTTGGGAATGATTGAAGATTTGCCAGCTGCCAGTTCTCAAACGGCCCTGATCCAGAAAGCCAAGCTGGTTGCTCATTCCGTAAGGACGACCCCTGGCGCGACATCATCACGCTCAACAAAGGCCACCAACAAAAGCTCTAGTGATGAAGAAAAAACGGAGACAAATGATGAAGGAAAATCTCAAGAGTCGAAAGACAAAGGGCCATCAGAGTTTGAAGAAAGCAAAGAGGAAGACTCCACCAAGAGCTCGAGAGAAAAAGAGGGGAGAGAAGTGCAGTACCACAGTCGGATCTGCAAAAATCATATGGGGAAGTTCAAAAAAGAGTCGAGGAAAGAAGAACCAAGTTAAGGGCTGACAGATAGGCTAGAGCGGCTGCAACACAACAGACACAAAAAAGAAGATTCGAAAGGGAAAGGCAAGAAAGAATAGATAATGCAAGTCGCATACGCGCGGAGAAACAAAGGTTAGAAGCAGAGCAAAAGGATGCGGAAGTGGACATCTCTCCGAAGTCCACTGAAGGAATGAAGGAGAAAGATGCGGCTGATGAAACAAACCAGGCAGAGCAGCTAAAGAAGATCCAAAGAGAAAGGAATTTGGAAGCGCAAAGGGCGGCGGATCTCACTCACCAAAGAATCATCAGGATTCTAAAGAAAAGAAAAGTGGAAGCATCTGTTTTGCAACAAGGGGAAGAGACTTCCAAAAAGAGGCATGTACGAGAAGAATCAAGCCCACCTCCTCCCTTGCCCAAATCACCTCCTCCCTCGCCCAAATCTCCTCCTCTTCCCCCTTCTCCATTGAACAAAAGACAGCCAACTTCTCCCCCTTCAACCTCGCAAAAGGAGTTTATACCTCCTACAGAAGCAATCGGGTACCACGAAGCCTGCCAAAAGGTGGCTGGTTTTGATTACAAGCAAACTCTAAGGGAATTAGAACGGCAATTCCAGTGTCAGCACGTGGTGCTGAGTGAAAAGGAAAGGCAGATACAGGAGGCCCAACAAAAGTAGGCATCTGGGAAAGAGGAGTTAGAAAGCCTCAGGGCGCAACTAGAACGCATAACGGAGGAGAGAGACATTGAGCGACAACAGGCTCAGGTCTCTGATCAAAGACTTGGTGGACGTCAGGACAGACTTGACCGCCAAAGAAAAGGAGTGCCAAGAAGTGACGACAAGAGTACAGAAAGCAACGGAGCAGCTTGCCTACGAGAGCGCAAGATTTCAGAGGCTTAGCAGTTCATACAATACTGTCAAAGGCACTTTGACATGACACTAAATTACCTGTACTATTTCCCATGTATAAGATACATAAGCATAAGTTCAGATGGATATCTGACGTACCTTTACTGATATCACCAAGGATATCACACTTTGCCTTGAATTAGTTTTAGCTAAGTTAGAACGTATTTGTGCCACTACACAGAAAATCTGCCATGACTTCCTACAAATACAGTACGACCCCTTCTGGTTAACAAAAAATTCCACTGAGGTCTCTCTTGAGTCTTAACCTCCCAAAACAAATCTTCCACATTTTTTCAGCAGATATCACACAATGCTATGAAAACATTTCCCTTGATGGGGATCTTGGCCTTAAGAATGTTTTTGCGAAAGTGATTAAAATGGCCTTCTCCAATCCCAGAAAAAGTGTCTTTTTCTACATTTCTCTCTCCAAAAAACCCAGGAGGATAAAAAATCTTACTCTGTACACCCCTTACACTTCAACGAAGAGAAGCTTTGTCTTTACATCTCATGGTTGCTTAATAACTGTGCTATCATTTCTGGTGGTCTATGTTTTAACCAATGCCTGTGCATCCCCATGGGGTTCTCATTTTATCCACTCATGTGTAATATCTACCTAGCCTTCTTCAAATACAAATGGTTTCTCAAGGCCATGGAATCTAGCAAGGATAATCTTTCACAGTTTGGACATACCTACAGGTATATGGATGACTTATTAAGCATCAGCAATAAAGCCTTCCTTAAAGAAATCTGCCTAATTTATCCTCACTGCCTAAGGATTGAACCTACTTCTTTACATGAGTTCAGAACACCCAATGGGGCTTTTTGCACTTCGGTACAGCTCCTTAACCTTTCTATCTCTTATCATATTCCTTCTATTGTAGGATATGACCTAAGGTATGTATGGAAAGGGGATCTCTTAAAGTTGCCACCTGTGGAGTTCATTAAGAAGAATAGTAATAGGCCTCACAAGGCTGCTATTAGCACTTGTATCAGCCTATTGTATTTGATCAGCTACTCCTCTTTCGACTATTTCCTTGCCTGGGAAGATATTAAACTACTAATAAAGAAGTATTGCAATAACGGTTTTAAAAGAAACCAGATTCTAAACATAATTTTACAATCTCTTACTCAGCATGATGTTACCATATACATGTGGTAGTGATGTGTGTGAACACACTAGGACCACCGGGGCATTTTTTCCCTCTTTAGGAGGTTTTTTCGCCCGTGCATTGTATATACGCCCATCACTCTAGGCCTATCTATCTTTCCATTGCACACTAAGTAATACACTCTCTATTGTGTGCCTTGAGCTTCCTTCATCTTCTTCAAGCTGTGTGGGTTTCTCTGCAACCCTAATTCCAACAATTGATATCAGAGCAGGTTGCGTCCTCCCGGGCTTAGTCGCCAGGTGCTCCAATACACGCCTGCTCACTTTCTCCGATTTCAGTGAGCTTTGGCGAGCATTCACAGGTCAACAAATACTTCGATTTGGGTTCATTTTGGCCTCCGTTTCCACTACAGGCAGTACTGTACAAGCTATTTCACCATTTTGTGCAGAATTTCTATCAGTGCCGTTTTTTGCATAACATGTGCCTTAAAGTCTTCTATGGTTTGTGCTATATAGCACGTGTTGTTCCCACTCCGTTTCTCCTATTTTCGAGCAATTTTCACATTCAAGTGCAGCATTTACCATGGCTGACAACAACAACACAGATGTGTTCAAGATGTTTGCTGCTGAGGACAGGTTGGATGGGGATAATTACCCTATGTGGGCTTATATGATGCAACATGTTCTTATGTCAAAGGGCATCTAAAACATTGTGCAGGGCATTGATGTACGTCCTAGTTCTGAGGATGTAGCCAATGTTGAGGATGTTGCAGGTCTTACTGTTGTTAGAGTTGTTTTGCCTACGGCAAAACAAGCTCGTTGGGATGTAAAGGATGCACAAGCTCATGCATTCATTGCATTGTCTGTGAAGCGCACCATTGTTCCTCACATCCGTTTAGCAAAATCTGCAAAATAGGCTTGGGATATTCTAGCAGGTCTTTATGCAAGCCGCAATGAGGCTAAAATTGCTTTGCTGCGTAGAGAGCTGGAGTCCAAGATTATGCATGAGGAAGATGATATGGACACTTTCCTTGCTAGTGTCAAGGATATCAATGAGCAACTTATTTTTGCAAGTGAAGTCATTTCAGACAGTTCCCTTGTGTAGACTGTTCTTGATGCCTTACCAGATTCCTACCAGACTTTTGCTAGTACTTGGAGACTTATGACCCAAGGAAATCCAAAAGTTATCAAGTTTGATGCATTATGCACATTGCTGTTGCAAGAGTCACTTCCAGAAAAAACAAGACTAGGCAGCTTGCAGTTGAACGGGCTTTTATTGCTTCTCAAAGAAAGGGTGGTAACAACAATGCAGCCACTTCTTATGGTTCTGTTGCGAGTGGCAAAAATTCTGTTCCTAATGCTTCTGCTGGTAGCACTTCGTCTGGCAATTCTGTGATAAGCGCAAAAAGAAGATGCGTTGCCATTATTGTAAAGCTAATGATCACTTGATCAAGTCGTGTCCTAAGTTCAAGGCCAAAGAGGCTAAGAAGAAAGAGGGTGGCTCCACTGCAAATGCTGGTTCCACTACAAATGCAGCCATTGTTGAGTCTTCTGTGAAAGGAGAGTGTGATGCTGATGTTGATGCAGAATGGGCTTTTAGCGCAGAGTGCACTTACAATCCTGTTGTCCATGATGCATGCTTGTCAGTTGTTGCTGCAGATTCACATGTGTGGTATTTCGACAGTGGTGCTACAAAGCACATTACCTCACATCGTGAATTTTTTACCTCTCTCGAGTCTGTCCCTCATGGGAATTCTGTCACTTGTGCCAACAATGCCTCTTATCCGGTTTAGGGAGTTGGAAAGATTGTGCTTACTGCTGCAAATGGCAGTTCTTTCACACTTGTTGATGCAATTTATGTACCCGGGATCAAGAAGAATCTCTTGTCTATATCTGCACTTGCTAGACTTGGACTGGTAGTCAAATTTGTGGATGACAGATGTACAGTTCATGATCTCAGTTTTGGTGATGAAATTGTTGCATCATGCCTTTTATGCCGTGGGCTGTATAAGCTCACTTTGTATGACAAGTGTGGACAAAATTTTGCAAATGTTGTTGCAGATTCAAGGGCTATTTCAGATGCAAAACTTTGGCATGCACGTTTTGGTCATCTGAATTTTTCCAGTTTGCTGTGTTTGCAAAAAGCTGATATGGCTGCTTCTTTGCCACCTCTTGAAGCACTTGTCAAACATGTTTCTGAAGGCTATATTTTGGGTAAGATGAAGCGTTCTAAGTTTCCAAAGGATGGTTCAGTTTGGGCCACATGCAAGTTGCAGCTTGTGCATAGTGATGTTTGTGGGCCCATGCAAACTCCGTCCTTGGGCAATTACCTGTACTTCGTGACTTTCATTGATGATTACTCCAGGCATGCATGGGTATTTCCGCTTAAAGAGAAGTCAGAAGTTTTTATGTGCTTCAAACAATTTCTGGCTAGGCTAAAAATGTCTCGAAATGTACTATGGGCACCCTCTGTTCCGATCGAGGGGGGAGTATATGTCTCATCAATTTAATGCATTTCTGGCTAGTCGTGGTAAAACACCAATGTATAGTGCCTTATACACCTCAGCAAAATGGTGTTACTGAGAGGAAAAACATGTCACTGACGGAAATGGCACGATGTATGGTCAAAAGTCAAGCTTTTCCGCATTCTTTTTGGCTTAAGGCCATTATGTGTGCCACTTATGTACTAAACTGGTGTCCTACGAAAGCTTTGCAGTCTATTACTCCATATGAAGCATGGCATGATAGAAAGCCTTCTATTGAGCACATGCGTGTTTTTGGCCGTTTGGCATATGCTTTGGTGCCACAAGTGCAACGCAGAAAATTGGATGATAAGGCTGTCAAATGTATTTTTGTTGGTTATAGTGCTGAAAGCAAAGGTTACAGGTTGCATCATCCGCAAACAAAACGTATTCTGGTTTCTCGGGATGTAGTGTTTGTGGAAGAGTCTGTTCAGCCCTTGCTGTACTAGAGACAGTAATGTAAGCTCACATGACATTTATGACACTTTGTTGCCTCTTGTCAGTGGTGGAAATACGAATGTACAGCCTATGGGGGTTTCTGAAAATGTTACATATCAGCCTATTACTGATGCAGATGTACATGATGTACTTGATGAGGAAAGGGCTGAAAATGAGCAGGCTAGAGGTATGCCAAAATGGCTGGTGCACACTTTGCGTGACAGTAAATTGGATGCACCTTTGTCTAGTCGTACTTGTTCAGGCTCTCGCCATGCATCTTATGCATCAGATTGTTATGCTTTGGCTGTGTCTAGTTTACATGATGTTGAGGAGCCTCTATCTTTTGATGAAGCACAGAATTCCGAAAATTGGATGGCTGCCATGCAATCAGAACATGATGCACTTATGGAAAATGACACATGGACTTTATGTGATTTGCCTCCCAGCAAAAAGGCCATTGGTACAAAGTGGGTTTACAAGTTGAAACGCAAGCCGGATGGTGAGATCGATCGCCATAAGGCTCGACTTGTTGCCAAGGGGTATGCACAGCAAAAAGGCATAGATTATGAAGAGACTTCTGCTCCCACTTGTCGTATGACTACTGTGCATTTTCTATGTGCATTGGCAGCTCATTTTGGTTAGGATGTACATCAATCAGACATTGTTACTACTTTATTGAATGGTGACATATTTGAGGAAGTTTATGTAACGCAGCCTCACGGTTTTGTCATAAAGGGACAAGAGGAAAAAGTGTGCAGATGTAAGAAGGCTTTGTATGGGTTGAGCAATCTCCTCGTGCTTGGTAAGAGAAACCTGACACTCATTTGGTTAAACGAGGCTTTCGTAACAATCCAACAGAAAGCACATTGTATGTAAAGCGTGAGGATGATGTATTTCTCATTGTGGTTCTTTATGTCGATGATTTGTTGATCAATGGACCGAATGAGAGACATATTGCTGAATTTAAGGCTGATTTGAATGCTAATTTCAAGATGAAAGATTTGGGACTGTTACATCATTACTTGGGTATACAGTTTAAGCAGTGTGATGGTGGTATTGCCTTGTGTCAAAAAAGTTACATAGAGACATTGCTATGTAAGTTTGGACTTGAGGATTGCATATCTATTGCCACTCCCATGGAAACAATTTGAAGTTGAGTCTACATGATGGTGGAGATCCTACTGATGTCACTCTTTACCAAACTGTTGTTGGCTGCCTCATTTATGTATGCAACACGAGGCCAGATATTCAGTTTGCAGTCTCACATGTCATCAGATTTATGCATAGCCCAGTGTCGAAGCATTGGCAGGCTGTCAAGAGGATTTTCCGCTACCTTAGTGGCACTTTACATCTTGGCTTGTTTTATCCCAAGCGGGGATCATTGCCGCCAGACTTACATGCTTTTTTCGACTTAGATTGGGCTGGTTGTTTTGACACGTGAGTGTCCACAAGTGGTTTTTGTTTCATGCTTGGCAATTCATGTATATCATGGTTGAGCAAGAAGCAAACTACTTTGGCCACTTTGAGTTGTGAGGCTGAGTATAGGGCAGTCTTCACAGCTACGGTTGAGTGTGTATGGCTCAGACGCCTTATGGCTGATTTGGGTGTTGGACAGGACACTGCCAACACTATCTACACTGACACTCAGAGCGCATTGGCAGTTGCGAGGAACCCAATTTTTCATGCTCGCACAAAGCACATTGAGGTGCATTACCACTATGTCAGGGAGAGGCTCTCAGCAGGAGAGATCAGCATGGTTTATGTGCCAACACAGGACAACCTTGCAGATCTTTTCACAAAGCATTGTCTCGTGAGAAGCTTGAAGCTTTCCGCAAAGCTTTGGGCTTACTCCCCTTTGTGGAATGATCATGTCCTTAGGGCATGGCACTTCCCTTTACTCATGTGCCAGCTCTCGTTCACCGCATCACTCCAGAGGGGATTTGTTACCATATACATGTGGTAGTGATGTGTGTGAACACACTAGGACCGTCAGGGCATTTTTTCCCTCTTTAGGAGGTTTTTTCCCCCGTGCATTGTATATACACCCATCACTCTAGGGCTATCTATCTTTCCATTGCACACTAAGTAATACACTCTCTATTGTGTGCCTTGAGCTTCCTTCGTCTTCTCCAAGCTGTGTGTGTTTCTCTGCAACCCTAATTCCAACACATGACTGGTGTGGGTTACACTTTAACCGAGAAAAACCAGATTCTAAACATGATTTTACAATCTCTTACTCAGCATAACTGGCGTGGGTTACACTTTAACCGAGAAAAACCAGATTCTAAACATGATTTTACAATCTCTTACTCAGCATGACTGTCGTGGGTTACACTTTAACTGAGAAAATCTCATTTCTCTAATTAGGTAGTAGGCCCATTCACAATGGGCCTACTATTGACTCATGTGTGGTGGTGCCTAGGACAAGGTGGGTACACACACACACACACACACACACACACACACACACACACTAACATATTGTGATACTTCAAAAATTCCTATTGTCACTCACCCCTATAAAAACTTCAAAAGAGTCTCCACTATGGGACTCGGTCCTTTAGAATTACTAAAGGCTTGCTGTGGTGGCGATTTTTTTTGCCTTAACTAAATGGCACACACACTGTACCACCTACCTTGAATGTAATCCCAAGCTTACTTAGCTCCTAGGGCTCTACTAAAACCCACCACCTATGGGCACTACCATGGGACATAGCCCTTCTCATTACATAAGTGACTACATCGTGGTATTACATTGGTCAAACCTAGCCGTGAAAGCACCTGGTTGCCTCTTTATTACACCTTGCAGGTGGCCTCACCATCTCTGCTGGAGATCTCTCCGCGCTTGGAAAACTGCACGATATGCAGTTATGGCGACCTCCCTCCGTCCTCTATTTAAAAGGTGAGGGTGCATCTCTACCCCTCACTTAGCTTTGTTTGTACTCTATTTGTTTGCATAGAGAAAGTGACTGCTTATCGTGCATATCTGTATCTCCACTACATCAAAGCATGGAGCTCGCAACTCAAGTGACACAGGTCGGCAACTATTATTTTATGGTTATTGTCACCTGCTTTATGGCTATTGTTTATGCTGCGAAGGCATGTCACTCTGAGGGGTTTTTTTACACAAGTGTGGTAGGAAACTATGGGTTGTGTCCCCCTGCAAGGTTTTAATCCCAACATTGGGGTTCTCTGTGTCTCGTCATTTCTAATGGTTCACTACCTGCAATCGCTGTTAAAACCTAGTTTTTTTTTAGCAAAATGGAAATCTACTTACTGGTCGGCGGTTTGACCACTATGTTGGCTATGGCTTTTTGGCCTTAGTAACCGATGCAAACAGGCATATATTTTTCATGCTTACTAATTTGCTTGCAGGTTGGCAGCCTATCTGGTGCCTTGTACTCTATGACTGGTTAAATCGTGTGTTATCTTATTGATGGAGAGCTTGAAAAGGGGGGTGTTGTTCCACCCTCCACACACTAGTAATGAACTTTTTTTTTTTGGGGCCAGGTAGCACGTTGTTACTGTTTCTAAACATGGCTTCATAACCAGAAAAAATGGCAATAATTTATGCTCTTTCTGCGGGCTCACTAGCGAGTATTGTTCTCGTTACTTTGTTTACCATTAGACATTGCTTTTTACATCACTATGATATGGGATGTCGCCATTACTGCATTCCATTACAGCTTCTGTGACTATTCCCTAAATTTTGGTTGATACACTGCCGTTCGATTGTTACATAGACATTATTATCTTATAAATTATGGCGTAAGTAGGGCTTGAACCTATTGCTTATGGGTGTTAGATGATTCTTTTGCAACACCACTTCTTTTTGGTTACTAATTAAATGGCTAAACTCCGTCATGATGAAAGTTTCACAAGGATTTCCTGTTCACATAAGGAATTGCATATTGTATAGCATAACAACTTTTTTTTTTAAAAGAGGGAAGACTCCTGTTCTTATTTGGATTTAGCAAGGGCTTCTTGCCACCTGGGCTGGCCATAAGGATGTATAAGGTAGATAAACTTACAAAACTGGTGAGTCCTAATAGCATAATGGGCCTAAAGACTTTGCCCAACTTAAAAACAATCATTGAACTAGCCTATGGCTGGATTAGAACTACTAAAGGAATTTTTTATAAAGAAAACCTACTGCACTAATTGGTGCTTTCATTAAAAGATGAACTATGATTAAAGAAAAGGGGGGATTTTGACACTTGGATTAGAAGGGATAATGCCTTCTAATCAGAATGATGTAAAATTTTCTATAGGTTCCTTTTAAATAAAACATTTACTATGGACTCAGCTTGTAAAAAGTTGAAAAAAAATTTGTAAGATCGACATGGATAACAACTGGTATAGTCCATTGATACATGTAAAACACGTCCAAGGCTTACATATCTGTTGTCTTGTTTGGATGGATGCAGGTAAGGACTCTATCTTGTCTTGGAAGGTTTTCTTTAGCTTTGGCAAGTTGTCCTACACTGGATTACACATTCTCTTACTACTTGGGAAGTTCTTTTGTTACTTTGTATACTGGAATGAGGCTTCATTCTTACGAGCATTGTACAAAAATAATTCTAAGACTGAGTTGTTTTTGTACTTATTGTTTCATTTTTTCTAAAGCCAACTATCTTTTGAATGTAAAAAGTTCAATTATGTTGTGCTATGTTTGGAAAATCATCTTTGTTCAGTGGTTGGAACCACGTAAACCCCATCCCTTGCAATCTTAGCCCAAATCCCTTGTTCTACTGAGTATGGAAATCTGCAATCTTTTTAGCTGTCAAAACTTGTTTGAAGAGTGAGACATGAGCATATGGATCCCTTGACCCACTATACTTTGTTTTGACACATTGGGCCACTTGATATGGTCTCATTTGTTTTGGTTCACTCACCCATCTATTCAACTTGGGGTCTCTCACAAGGACATCTCTCAGTCTCTCTTTCCATCTTGGAGAAAATCCTGGTGGAACTCTCTCTGATACGTGCTCTCGCATCATTTTTGGTCGAAAGTAAGTGGACCTTTCTTGTTCAATTGGATCAAAAAGTTTTTACCCTTTTCCATACTTATCTAACCGTCAAAACTTGCACCCCTTGGGCATCTGTATACGTAAATGCATAAAGGTTCTTACAGAATATCAACTCTCTAGCAACGGGTTCTACGCACTTGTAGAAGGTATGTGGATCCCTGTTTGTGAATCTATACAAACCCTCACGAGCGTAATCCATTGGAACTTGCACGGCTTTGTTGAATTTAATAAATCTCACCTTTAATTTGTTGACTAGCAGATGCCTCTCCTCTAGGTATTCTCCCAATCCCACGGTCAAAGGTATTGCATCATTTTTTGCAGTTTGAATGACTTTGAGTGGAGCAGAAAACCTTGGTGGTGGATGATTTGTCATGATAAAGGCTCACTCAAAACTCTCAAGACACTCTTTGACAAGCCCACCTTGGCTTAATGTAACTTATCTCTTTTTGCCCTTGATCAAGTCTCTCAGAAGTCAAGTCTTTGTGATCCTTTGGTCTCTAGAAACCGGTCTTGAGGAAACCTAACAAAATTCACCTTCAAAATCAAAACCCATAAAAAGCTTTATTCCTCATTAAAACCAAAACCAAAACCATGAAAAATATGTCCTATTGCTCGCAAGCTTTCTTCTTGGCTATCTAACTCAATTTGGAGTTGTATATCAAAAGTTAGAGCAATTTTGGTGAACTGCACTTGAAACAACACTCAAAATAGTTTCAGGACCAGGAAACGGGAACTTTTGGCTTGTATCTTAGCCTTTCAAATGTATTTTTAGCTCAAAATTGAGATTTGAGATGTACTCAAGTATGTCTACAAGCTCATTAACTCAGATGCCCCCACTATGAAGAAGTGCACGGGCTGCCATCCACGATCCCCTGTCAAATTTTGACTTGAAATTTTGACAGTGGCTAGACAAGGTCATGCGCAAGCTCTGTATCAATTTTCACCAAATTCTGAGGTTGGGGGACATTGATCCCGATCCATGTTTACCCACATCTAGACTTGATCTCTAGCTATCTTGTTGCACTCTATGTCCACAAGCTAAATCTCAACTCTTTTTGAATTTTTGGACTTGTTTTGATAGGTCAAATGCCCAACACTATGTTTGCACGATGGTTTTCAATTTATCTTCAAGTTTTTCTATCTTTTGACCCAAACTTGCTCAATTTTTTTCACCATTTTCCATTTTGACTTTATTTTGTATTCTTTTGTTTGTTTTTGTTTCATGTTTCATTTACTTAGAATTAGGGTAAGTAGAAACTACCACCATCAAATTTGGGCTGAAATATCAGAGAAGAATGAAAGGGTGAAAACCATATTTTGGTTGAAACGACCATAACGCCAAAAAGAGACCTAAAAGTTGATCCAAATTCAAAAATTTGTTGATGAAGGGCATTAGCAGACTCTCTCTGAAAAGTTTGAGCAAATTTTGTGGAGAAACATGGATCCAAATCCATGTACCCCAGAGACCATTTTTGCAGAAAAGTAATCAGTGACACTAAGCATCAGTGGGACATTGCTTTGAAAAGTTTTTTTGAAAGGAAAACTCAAAAATCACATTAGAATTGGCTGGTAGGGAAAAAAAAACAAGGATTTCAGACACAAATTTGGGAAAATCTTGAGATTTTTTGATTCAAATCCAAAAATAAGTGAAAATATGACATCCACAGATTTGTACCATAGCTAGAGTAGGTCACAAGGAGTCTAGTGGTCATTTCAAAAATGAATTTGGATATCAAAAACCAAGTCAAAAGCCTAGAACTAACAAGTTCTCCAAAAAGGTACAAGAGTTGACATAATTTTCAATACGGAGGTCCAAATCCAAAGAATTTTGATACCATAGCACCTCCTAATCATGTTAATCCTGATGGTACCCAAAAAAGTCAATTTGGCCTCCAAACATGGATCACGATCCATGTTCCCACAGTGAAAGCTTGACCTGAAAGTTTCCAGGTCAGTAGTGAAATTATTCCAACTTGACTGCATGTGTTGTGCCAGTTGCCACAAAATCCATAAATGGTATTGAGAATTAAAATATGTGGGGAGCCCTCATGGCTCCCAGCTTGTGAGTTTTGTGTCTGCCTACTAGCCGTGGTTTTGAAAATAGTGTACTTTGAAACTGGCTCATAGCCAAGAGCTTTGATATACTTAGAGCGGCATGATGTACTTTGTAAGACCCTTGGCTTGGTTCAACTCAACACTCAATGAAAGGCTATTTACATATAGTTGCAAAGCCCCCCAAGCCTGTATGCTTATAGCATATTTCATAAAATAAAATATCTAACTTTACAAAATGATTTTCTCATATTAAACTGATCATTTAATATGGGAAGATAAAAGCGGAACAAGAGTTAGGATATAGATATGTGCTTCTAAACTTATCTCAATGGGGGACCAAAAGGAGAAATGGTTGCATTTCAATAAGGGTCCAAAAGGAGACGGTCTACCAAAGAGCAATGTGCAATAAGTGCTTCTAGACTTACCTTAAGCAAGAGACCAAGAGCAGAGATGGTTACATCTCAATAGGGGTCCAAAAGGAGGTAGTCTATCAAAGAGCAGCGTGCATCTAATGGAGCTTAAAAGACCTTAGGGTTAGCTTCATGAAAGACCTCCAAAATTTAGTGTTAAAAAATCCTTTGACCTTAGGCAAACTAGGGCTGACCTTGAGGTGGGAATCCTACCCAAGCATGAGGTGCTTGTTGGCTTGCTAACTAAAGTGCTTAAAGTGTTTGTGGGAACCTTGCCCAAGCTTGAGGTGATTCTCATGCTTAAATGACTAAGTTTCTTGAAGTGTTCAATTCAAAAATAAACTCTCAAGAGGCATAAACGGTTTCCATGCTTAATTGACTAAGTGTTTGAAGTGTTCAATTCAAACCAAATGACTTAAGAAGCATAAGAGACACATGCCAAAATCCTCCGCATGTGGCCCTCATGATGTGCTTGAATCCTATTGAATAGACTTTAAAGGGGTCCAATGACAATTTAGATGCATAAAAATAAATAATTAAGTTCTTTCTCTCAAAGAGGAAAAAGAGGACACATGTCCAAATGATATAATTAAATAATACAAGAGAGACAGAGAGGGGGGGGGGGGGGGGGGGGGGGGGGGAGGGGATCAAGGATGAGAGGGGGGTATACTCTCCCACACACACACACATTCTCTCATCGTGTGGAGTGCAAAGTGCAAGAGCTCCATCTCCTTCTCCAAGCTTGTTGAGAAGTGGAGAGCCTACACCAACACTCTTGGCTATGGAACGCAAATCTAACCAAGAGACATGCTTCAATCCCTAAGCTTGCCATCTTCTTCATCTTCATTACTATGCTATTATGCTATGCTAAGCAAGAAGAGTGATGATAAGTGAGGAACTATTTCTTTCTCCTACGGATGATTCTTCTTTCTCTTCCCTATACTCATTCCCCGCTAGCTCTGAAGGTGTTTGAGGCCTTGGGACTGAGGCTTGGGATAGTTAATGCTTTTTGCAAAGTTTATGTTATGCTCATGATGCATGAAGCTTTCCATCTTCATAGCATCACCAAAGTCACAAGGAACACAAAGATTGTATTGTACCAAGTCTCTCTTGATGGGAGAATCTATAATACAAACGCATTTTGGAGGGGGAACCACCGGCTCCAAGTAAATCCGGTCCTCAACTATTGTCATGTTCTCTAATACTCTCACTCTCTTGCAAAAGTATTGTTCATGCCAAGTTAATTAGGTACTATGTTTATGTTGCTACCATCAATTAAGTTCATCCTCTATGTTCTCAAAGTATTCTCACAAAAATGCTCACTCTAATTCTCTTAATTCCACTATTCTCAAAGTTCATAGGCCATTCCCATTACTGAAAACTATGAAAGGGATTGTGCCAGAGTCACAAGATAGGAAGCCTTGCTTCAGATAATGACCTCATAAAAATAAAATTGGGTCAAGCATTGATGCTCAAAGGTTTGTGATTCCACATTAGATATTCACATATCATGCATGATAATGATTTCAAAGATCAAGCCGTGATAGCCATCCCACATAGTAAATCCTTTTGTTTTTCTTGCACAACTAAAAATCTCAAAATATAGAAAACTAAAAAAAGATGCAATATATCTTACTTACTTAGTCCTTGGCATTCTTGACCTCAACGTACACCCCTCGATAGCACAAAGACGACACATCAAAACACCAAGATATTAGTCAATAAGATTGATGGACTTGCATTTGAGGAGACTTGTACGAAGCCTTTTCTCCTTATCTCACACATGCCTTGCATGCATTCAAAAATAATATCGCTTCACTTTGCCGTACAGTTTGTGCCTTTGTGAGATCTTGTGGTGCATCTTGAATTGAGCTCCAAATTCATACTTAAATTTACCTCAGGCTTCAATTGGATTGCTTGTTGTACGCAATCCTCTACTAAAGCCATGAGGAAATGGCCCCTCCAAAGCTCAAGAAAATTATCTTGATAAAAAACTTGGGAACAAGCTCCTCAAACACGAGTAGTGGCATAAATCTCTCTTCTTGTTTAGAATTTTCTACAATGTTGATCCATGTGAAGAAAATCCCTCAAGAGGCATGGTGTTCCATGGCTGACAATGGCCTTTAACTTTTCATGGTATCATGTCGTATGGATTCCGTTGCCAAGCTGAACCCAAAAGTGAATCTTAAAAAATCATTGCATTAGTGGAACTTTAGGTCTCTTTTTTGCCTTTTAACGTTTAGAGAGAGAGAGTGCTCTAAGACAATGAGGGGAGGGCTTCCATTACGGAATCTTCTTTTTGGAATAAGCATTTGATTTTCTAATTTAATAATTTTTCACTGCACCACAATTTGAGGTAACTTCAAATACATGTTCCTTTTATCTCAAAAAGGTCTCTTTCACTGACCCCAAATATTTTTTGAATCTTCTCATGGTCTTCTTTTCCGTTTTTTTCCACACCTCTTTGTCTCACCTCCCCTTCCCTCTTCTTCCTATTTTCCTCTCTTCACCCTCATTTGCTATGCATCCTATTCTCATTAATCAATGGAGTCCACTCGATCTGAATGCCCTAGCACATCCATTGAATCTATCACCACTTATGCCACATTAGATGAGCACAACCAATGGATACCAATATCTATAACCAAAGGTAGTTGGGATTATAATGCAGTAGAGAAGGAGAAGAAAAGCCTCATCCAAGAACCCATTCTTGTCATGCTAGAAAGGGAGAGTGAAAGACTTACGACTTGTTGGATCAAAGAAGACAGTGAAAGGGGTTTTGATGCAGCATGTTTACATGGACAAGGAGCTTCACCTACAATCCAAAAGCTCAAATCTTCCTTTGCATAGAGTTAATTGTAAGTGTTTCACATTTCTCTTCTGATTTGTGGTTGGTTCTCTTCTTGTTTGTTGTTCAGATATACATAGTACATTATCTGCACTTGATTATTATAATTTTGGTTTGTGGTTCTCTACTATGCTCATTACAATCCTGTATCCCTCAAGTATAGGAATGGCAACCAATGGAGTGTGTCATAGATATTTTAGATGTCTAGCATGGATCCATTGGTGAAGAGATTTACAAAGGGAGAACACATAGTTCTTTAGCAAGAAAAAGGGATATTCTCTTATGATCATCTTTATGTCCCACCAAATCTATGAAGGATTGGGGCAATGTCATCAAGGTTGCACTTCCTAGTTTCAAAAGTGAAGAGTTACCATTGCCAAGCTCAATAACAAGTGAAAGCTATAGGTGCAAGATCTTTTATGAGATCCAAAAATGTCTAAACATTGCAAGCCTAAGCTATCCCTAATTATGCAAGATCTTTTATGAGATCCAAAAATGTCTAAACATTGCAAGCAAAAATGTCTTGATGGCATAAGCTATCCCTAATTATGCACAGGTTTGACGCTCATTATAAACCATTGGCCAAGATGCTCTAATTTGATAGTAAAAACAATAGTGCTCCTTAAAATCCCTGTCGTTAGCAGCTTATACACGAGAGAGCATGGATTCTTGGCTTGCAGGTCATTAATAGTTCAACACAAGGCAGCACTCCTTCATTGATGTTTGAGGCATATTTTTTTACACCATGTCACCTATCATGAGCTTTGACAATCACTTGCAGCTTGTTAGTATTGTTGAATTTAGTAATAGTTATAAGACTCGGCAAGCTTGGATGCTGGTGGCATAGAATTGTGGCTTTCTACATAAGTCTCCCTCCCTCTCAACCTGGATGCTGGTGGCATAGAATTGTGGCTTTATACATAAGTCTCCCTCCCTCTCAACTGCATGTAGCCATCCACATCGGAGTGAATGCCTACAGGCAAGTGCCATGAGGTAGCTTGACATAGAATTGTGGCTTTCTTCATAATTAATCTCCCTGCCCTGAGCTGCATATAGCCATCCATGTCGACGCGGAGGTAAGCTTGACATAGAATTGTGGATTTCTTCATAATTAATCTCCCTCGCCCTGAGTTGCATGTAGCCATCCGCGCCGCGGCAGGGATGCCTACAGGCAGGTGCCATGAGGTAGCTCAACATAGAATTGTCACTTTCTTCATAATTAATCTCCCTCACCCTAAGCTGCATGTAGCCATCCGCGTCGACGCGGATGCCTACAGACACGTCTCACGAGGCAGCTCGGTCAACATATTTGTCTACACCGCGTAAGCTGGCATGAGCTTTAACAACTTTGAGCTTGCTAGTATGTATTGGGAAATAGTTACGAGACTGAGCGAGCAGCTTGGATGCTAATGGCATAGAATTGCGGCTTTCTACTTTAGTCTCCCTCCCCCGCAACTGCATGTAGCCATCCGCGCCGGCACGGATGCCTACATGCAGTGTCCTGAGGTAGCTCCAGCTTAGATGGTGTTCAAAAGCGCTTTGCTGATCTGCTCTATTTGATCATCGTCTGAGGATCAGCTAGAGCTTGCATCGTAAGCTGCTGCTCGTGCAAGGATCTGCCACGTCCGAGGACCTGGAGATCGTATGAGCTGCTGCCTGCTCTTGCACGGTACTATAGAATGCAAGACGCCAACATTGGATGTCATTGACGCTGCGGATTGCGAGGGTCAGGGCTGCTGACATGTTTATATTGCTTGGCAACATAGGGTGCCTCGCGCACGTGGCTCTTCGACATGAACCTTTGATCGCAGCTGAAGTAATCATAAACGCTTCAAGGACTTGGAGTAATAAGTCTGGTTGTCAATGAGGCAGTGTAAGGCAATGCGGGTGGAAGCTTCAATAATAGAATTGCCTGAGTGCGTGCACCATGAAGGGGTCCATTTGCTGAAGTGGGGCAGGGAGCCTGGCTTCGTTCTCGAGGGTGCACCGCGCACCCTCATCTTGGACGTTTGCAGAGCAAGGATGTGCCGGACGAGCTCTAGCCATAGCGGCATATTGCTGGGATACGACGTTATAATGCCATCCATATTGAGTGAGGTGTCATCATGAAGATGCTAATGATTGGCAGGGAGCAGTGCATCATCCTGACGTTTTTGCAGATCCAGCTCGCACTCAGCTTATAGATATCCAAGGGAGCTCGAAGGACCACAAACAACATGCTACCAGGCATGTCAAATATATGTAGCAATAGGGGCAGGCCGATGGGCGAGGGTATTAGTGTTGTCGAGTTGGGGGACATTAATGTATAAGCATGTCGGCTCCTCGTGCTGGACATCGGTATGTGTCATGAGTAATGTGTATCGGAGGTGCATCCCCACTGAAGGTAGGTAGCGTACATGAAGGTGTCATGAGGTAGCATGGGTTTACTACTTTTACCCCCCTCAACAACTGCATGTAGCCATCTGTGTCGGCGCGGATGCCTACAGACAGGTGTCATAAGGTCGCTCGGTCAACATCTTTTTATGAATTTAATTATGTAAACAAATGAGTGAAAACAAAATTCTCTTGGAGTCTTGGACACACTGCACTTTCATTCGGTTGTTTGGTGTTGTTCGAGCACTACTGTGAGAGAGAGAGAGAGAGAGAGAGAGAGAGAGAGAGAGAGATCTTGAGTTTTATCCCCACATTGCACTACTTGTAACCATCCACGACTTTACATATTGCTACAAGTACATATAGTCAACTTAGTTTAAAGCTCCTCTCATTATATAGTGAGGAAGCTTTAAGCTCTTTTTGCAAGATGTATTAGGTATTTTACACACTTCCAATACAGGGTTGCACAATTGCGAAGGCACCAAGAATTTCGTTGATTTGGCTACACATGGCATCCTTTGATTTGGTCCTCAAAAAAAGGGATGTCATAGATTTGGATGAACCAAATCTCTGGTCCAAACCCGTATTTGAGAGTCAAAACCTTGAATATGGGACCCGTCTCCTATCAACAACCAAACTAACTATCCAATAGGTTACGAGCAAGTCGCTCCAAGGGGGCCCCATTTTGTTATATTTAAAGTCTAGTAGACATGTAATGCACTTTACCTATGTAAAATGATGGGATTGGGACACACCAAGGTATGTAAACACCCTAAGTTTATGAATCTTACACTATAGTTTTCTATTTTAGAAACATTAGCATCACTCTTTTTTAGATAAATCTTTTGTTTTGTATTATGTCTTTAAAAGTCAAACTTGCTTCCTTTCACACACTAAATACACAAACTGATTACCAATTAGTTCATTGCAATATGAAAGTAGAAGTGTTATGATTTGAACAACCACTACACTTTCGAAAGAGAGGCACTCGGAAGTAGTATCTACACTTCCCTAGGAAAGGGCATACTTTCACGGCATGAGGAGCAAAAACTCATAAAACATAATTTGTGCCTGCAATATTGATAGGATGAGACATGAAACGAAGATAAACATATTTTAATATAATTGTCAGTTGGCTTCAAAGAGAGATACTACTCTAGGGAATATAGGCGAGAACTAGCTCCAATCGCGAGCCTCCGGCTTGATATAAGACTTCCCGAGTTTGTGAAAGATGTTCTGTTCTTCCCTGAGTTTATTCTATCCTTCAACTTTGAGGAGATAAAATATGAGGCTAGACCATGCATTTTCAAATAGGAGACTTCACCAGAAGTAATAACATACCAAAGGTGATAATAAGCATGGTGCTCAAGACTATTCATCCAACTGAGGTATGACACTTAAAGGTGGGTATATAGTTGCATAACATTATTTTATGCTTATCTTGAAAAACAAAATTGATTGGCTTCTAGTTTGAACTCATTAAATGCTTGTTGGTTTCATGAGATAATGTACATCATGTTTTCAAAAGTACACCTATTTTGTATTCATATTATTCTTGGTTCAATGAATAGTAATATTTTTTGGCAAAGCATTGGGTACTCATAGTATGTCCTATCTTTACCCATTTGTTTCACTTGAAAAAATATTGTGAAGACAAGGCTTTCAGTGTTACCATATACATGTGGTAGTGATGTGTGTGAACACACTAGGACCGCCGGGGCATTTTTTCCCTCTTTAGGAGGTTTTTCCCCCGTGCATTGTATATACGCCCATCACTCTAGGGCTATCTATCTTTCCATTGCACACTAAGTAACACACTCTCTATTGTGTGCCTTGAGCTTCCTTCATTTCTCCAAGTTGTGTGTGTTTCTCTGCAACCCTAATTCCAACAATTGGTATCAGAGCAGGTCACGTCCTCCCGGGCTTAGTCGCCAGCTACTCCAGCACACACCTGCTCACTTTCTCCGATTTCAATGAGCTTTGGCAAGCGTTCACAGGTTGACAAATATTTTGGGTGAGCTCGAAGAGCTCGGTTTGCTCAGAATTTTGATTTGGGCTCATTTCGGCCTCCGTTTCCACTACAAGCAGTACTGCACATGCTATTTCGTCATTTTATGCAGAATTTCTGTCAGTGTCGTTTTCTGCATAACAGGTGCCTTATAGTCTTCTACGGTTTGTGCTATATAGCACAGGTTGTTCTCACTCCGTTTCTCCTATTTTCGGGCAGTTTTCACATCAGGTGTAGCATTTACCATGGTTGACAACAACAACACAAATGTGTTCAAGATGTTTGCTCTATTGAGGACAGGTTGGATGGGGACAACTACCCTATGTGGGCTTATATGATGCAACATGTTCTTGTGTCAAAGGGTGTCTGGAACATTGTGCAGGGAATTGATGTACGTCCTGGTTCTGAGGATGTAGGCAATGTTGAGGATGCTGCAGGTCTTGCTATAAGGATTGCAGCTGTTAGAGTTGTTTTGCCTATGGCAGAACAAGCTCGTTGGGATGTTAAGGATGCGCAGGCTCATGCATTGATTGCGTTGTCTGTGAAGCGCACCATTGTTCCTCACATCCGTTCAGCAAAATCTGCAAAACAGGCTTGGGATATTCTAGCAGGTCTTTATGCAAGCCGCAATGAGGCTAAAATTGCTTTGCTGCGTAAAGAGCTGGAGTCCCAGATTATGCATGAGGAAGATAATATGGACACTTTCCTTGCTAGTGTCAAGGATATCAATGAGCAACTTATTTCTGCAGGAGAAGTTATTTCAAACAGTTCCCTTGTGCAGACTATTCTTGATGCCTTACCAGATTCTTACCAGACTTTTGCTAGTACTTGGAGACTTATGACCCAAGGAAATCCAGAATTTGTCAAGTTTGATGCATTATGCACATTGATGTTGCAAGAGTCACTTTCCAGAAAAAAGAGGACTAGACAGCGTGCAGTTGAACAGGCTTTTATTGCTTCTCAAAGAAAGGGTGGTAACAGCAATGCAGCCACTTCTTATGGTTCTGTTGCGAGTGGCAAAAATTCTGTTCCTAATGCTTCTGCTGGAAGCACTTCGTCTGGCAAATCTGGTGATAAGGGCAAAAAGAAGATGCGTTGCCATTATTGTAAAGCTAATGATCACTTGATCAAGTCGTGTCCTAAGTTGAAGGCCAAAGAGGCTAAGAAGAAAGAGGGTGGCTCCACTGCAAATGCTGGTTCCACTACAAATGCAGCCATTGTTGAGTCTTCTGTGAAAGGAGAGTGTGATGCTGATGTTGATGCAGAATGGGCTTTTAGCGCAGAGTGCACTTACAATCCTGTTGTCCATGATGCATGCTTGTCAGTTGTTGCTGCAGATTCACATGTGTGGTATTTCGACAGTGGTGCTACAAAGCACATTACCTCACATCGTGAATTGTTTACCTCTCTCCAGTCTGTCCCTCATGAGGAATTCTGTCCCTCATGGGAATTCTGTCATCTGAATTTTGCCAGTTTGCTGTGTTTGCAAAAATCTGATATGGTTGCTTCTTTGCCACCTCTTGAAGCACTTGTCAAACATGTTTGTGAAGGCTATATTTTGGGTAAGATGAAGCGTTCTAAGTTTCCAAAGGATGGTTCAGGTCGGGCCACATGCAAGTTGCAGCTTGTGCATAGTGATGTTTGTGGGCCCATGCAAACTCCGTCCTTGGGCAATTACCTGTACTTCGTGACTTTCATTGATGATTACTCCAGGCATGCATGGGTATTTCCACTTAAAGCGAAGTCCGAAGGTTTTATGTGCTTCAAACAATTTCTGGCTAGGCTAAAAATGTCTCGAAATGTACTATGGGCACCCTCTGTTCCGATCGAGGGGGGAGTATATGTCTCATCAATTTAATGCATTTCTGGCTAGTTGTGGTAAAACACCAATGTACAGTGCCTTATACACCTCAGCAAAATGGTGTTGCTGAGAGGAAAAACAGGTCATTGACGGAAATGGCACGATGTATGGTCAAAAGTCAAGCTTTACCGCATTCTTTTTGGCTTGAGGCCATCATGTGTCCCACTTATGTACTTAACAGGTGTCCTATGAAAGCTTTGCAGTCTATTACTCCATATGAATCATGGCATCATAGAAAGCCTTCTATTGAGCACATGCATGTTTTTGGCTGTTTGGCATATGCTTTGGTGCCACAAGTGCAGTGCAGAAAATTGGATGATAAGGCTGTCGAATGTATTTTTGTTGGTTATAGTGCTGAAAGCAAAGGTTACAGGTTGTATCATCCGCAAACAAAACGTATTCTAGTTTCTCGGGATGTAGTGTTTGTGGAAGATTCTGTTCAGCCCTTGCTGTACTAGAGACAGTAATGTAAGCTCACATGACATTTATGACACTTTGTCGCCTCTTGTCAGTGGTGGAAATACGAATGTAAGTTCCAATGAGGCAAATGTACAGCCTATGGGGGTTTCTGACAATGTTTTAGATCATCGTATTACTGATGCACATGTACATGATGTACTTGATGAGGAAAGGGCTGAAAATGAGCAGGCTAGAGGTATGCCAAAATGGCTGGTGCACACTTTGCGTGACAGTAAATTGGATGCACCTTTGTCTAGTCGTACTTGTTCAGGCTCTCGCCATGCATCTTATGCATCAGATTGTTATGCTTTGGCTGTGTCTAGTTTACATGATGTTGAGGAGCCTCTGTCTTTTGATGAAGCACAGAATTCCGAAAATTGGATGGCTGCCATGCAATCAGAACATGATGCACTTATGGAAAATGACACATGGACTTTATGTGATTTTCCTCCTGGCAAAAAGGCCATTGGTACGAAGTGGGTTTACAAGTTGAAATGCAAGCCGGATGGTGAGATCGATCGCCATAAGGCTCGACTTGTTGCAAAGGGTTATGCACAGCAAAAAGGCATAGATTATGAAGAGACTTTTGCTCCCACTTGTCGTATGACTATTGTGCGTTTTCTATGTGCATTGGCAGCTCATTTTGGTTGGGATGTACATCAATCAGACATAGTTACTACTTTCTTGAATGGTGACATATTTGAGGAAGTTTATGTAACGCAACCTCGCGGTTTTGTCATAAAAGGACAAGAGGACAAAGTGTGCAGATGTAAGAAGGCTTTGTATGGGTTGAAGCAATCTCCTCGTGCTTGGTATGTGAAAGCTGACACTCATTTGGTTAAAGGAGGCTTTCGTAACAATCCAACTGAAAGCACATTGTATGTAAAGCGTAAGGATGATGTATTTCTCATTGTGGTTCTTTATGTCGATGATTTGCTGATCACTGGACCAAATGAGAGACATATTGCTGAATTTAAGGCTGATTTCAATGCTACTTTCAAGATGAAAGATTTGGGACTGTTGCATCATTACTTGGGTATACAGTTTAAGCAATGTGATGGTGGTATTGCCTTGTGTCAGAAAAGGACGAATCAAGTGGGACCAAGACCAGCACTAGGACCCTGTTACAAGTGTGGAGGTGACCATCTGATGAATGTTTGTCCACATACGGAAATCATTAGAATTAACGCTTATTGCACTGAGTGTGGGGTTACTCACTTCATTGAGGATTGTTCAAAGAATCCAAACAAAGTGCAAAAGACGACATTGAATATGCTAGAAACTATTCCTACCAGCAGTGGGTCTGAAAATGAAACTCTGATACCAACGCAAGTTGTTACTAGAGCTCAAGCTAAGAAAACCACTAGAGAACCTGAGAATGGAAAGTTATTGACTGAAGTGGTTAGTCAAGGACCGTGGAGTCAGAGAAACACATGGAAAGCTAGAAAAGCACGCATGAAGTTGAGAAAAGAACGTGAAGACGCTATTCTAGCTGAGGAACTAAAGCGAACTAAAGATAGATTAGAAAAACTTGAGAGTCAAAACGGGAAACGAGAGATGAGCCCGGAAAGAACGAAACAAAAGAGTATTAAAGAAACAACAAGCTTAAGCTAAAGGGGGATCAGTGCTAGTCGAAAAAGTACACGAACCATTGGACGCACTGATGAGAGCTTACGAAGCTAGGTTAAAGAACAACCAAACACAAGAACAGAGGTGGATGACATACCCAAACGCGGAATTGGAAAAGCAGAGACTTGAAATGTGCCAGAGAATGATCGAGACTGCACAAGCCTTATTAGAACCACCAAGAGAAACAATGAATTGTGGAACGGAAAACCCAATTCAGCAAGAGACTATCATTTCACGGGTAGTTGAAAAGACTCCCAGTGCACAAAAGCCTGAAAATACACACAAGGAGGACCGCATAATATTGAACACAACCGATCAGGAGATAGAGAGTTTTCATCCAGTCATACAGAGGATTTACGGAAGAGATGAGGATTACAATGAATTTTGGAAACAAGTGAGAGAGGCAAACTTTGCAAACAAGCTAAGTTGCCAAGCTAATCAGACAAATTGGGAAAAGGACATCAGGAATCCTCCCATAGTGGAATTTGAGGCAGGATCTCAAGTGGACTTGGATCTGCAATCTTACTGGGGAGATGGGGGCTCTGTTAGAACAATGAAGAGCAAACCTCATTCTCTGAATACCTTACCTTCATACTTAGGAGAGTATGAAGCAAAATCCGAGATTAGAGCACTTCCCTCACGAAGAATCTCATCAGAAAAAGTCATGGACTCGCAAGGATTGATAGAGATCTTGTCAACACCAGTGACATGCACTATCACTCTAGCTGAGCTTTTGAGGCTAAGACCACATATGTGGACCACTGTAGGAAAATGCTTGGAGAAATTTGGGATAAAAGACCCAACATCGACACTGCAAGAGGGTATACAAGAGCTGAGCAAACCACAAAAGAACGCTAAGCATGTACCCTTAAACAAGGTCGGAGAGTATTGCGAAGGTGAAGAGGGGAATACAACCTTACCAGTTGAATTCCAAGGAGTGAACACGATGGCAATACTAGACAGCGGAGCTGGGATAGCCATTGCTACAAAAGAAATCTGGAAAAAATGGGGGAAACCAGCAATAAGGAAGACTAGGTTGAAACTCCAATTAGCAGATGGACACATGGAGAAACCTATGGGGTTATTAGAGAAAGTCGTAGTAACTTCTTGCGGCATTGAATACGAACATACTTTTGCTATTGTCGATTTTGGCAAGGAGAATAACTATGATATCATACTGGGAAGACCATTCATGAGACAATTGAAAATGGTCCAGGATTGGGGCTACGATCACATATACCTGAGAAATAAGGAAATCACTACACGTGTGAACCTGAAAGACCATAGCTACAAAGATGTGAACCGAACACCGGTAGAGGAGTTTGATTTAGCTACTTTGGCGGGATCCGAATTTCCAGCTTGGTTAGGTAAGCCCAAGGAGTTATGGATGTGTGGAGCCTCGAAATGTGGAAGTCTGAGGCGAGAAGAATATGTTTTAGAAAGGGCTATCGAAGACGAAACTTATATAGGAGAACCCTTTCCAGAGGACACGCTTGAACCATTAGAATGGACACACATTCTAGCAACCCTAGATGTTTGTGCAATCCCGGATGGTCCCACAACGAAATTTTGCGACAAGGACGGGTACGACGTGGTTCCGTACTTCATGTTGAGAACTATACTCGAAAAAGAAATTGAAAAGAACGATACACTGGAAAAGGAAGATGAAGAAGAGGTGTTTCACGACATTCCCGATCATCCAGAGTGGGGAAATGAAGCAGACAACGAGTCAACGGACAATTCAAGCGGAAACGAAGAAACTATAACGGATGTCCAATTTTATGATTTTCCGAACCAAACTAAACAATGCCAGAAACGCTATAGAGCAAAGAGAAAAACAAAGGGGGTTAGAACCAATCCGATGCCTAGAATAAGAGGAAAAAATCAATTCCTATTGCTAGTAAAGGCGGAAGATTGTGTTAAGGACAAGATTTCTGGAAGAATGAGGGGCAATGAGCAAAAGAGCTTACGAAAAGACAAAAGAAGCTCAGGAAATCAAGTTCAAAGGAATGAAACGAAAACTGAAACAGAAAAATCAGAAAAGAACAAGCGCAACAGAGAACACACGGAGTCCAAGTTAGAACGTAGAAACAAGTACAGAGAGCTCAAGAAAACTCTGAAAGAAGTTTGGACGACAGAAATTGAGAGTGGAGAGGACGAAAACGCCAAAATCAAGGAAAACATGGATGTTCCCTCTCACTACAGGAAATTCACAATAGAGGATAGGAAGGTGGTATTAACCCAACCTATTTGAGAGAGAAAGGAGAACGAATCTTATGACGGACCAAGTTAGAACGTAGAAACAAGTACAGAGAGCTCAAGAAAACTCTGAAAGAAGTTTGGACGACAGAAATTGAGAGTGGAGAGGACGAAAACGCCAAAATCAAGGAAAACATGGATGTTCCCTCTCACTACAGGAAATTCACAATAGAGGATAGGAAGGTGGTATTAACCCAACCTATTCGAGAGAGAAACGAGAACGAATCTTATGACGGACCGGAGGATGCAAAAAAAGTTGATTTAGCAGCTCCAGGCGAGACACCTAGACCGGTGTACATAGCCACAGATTTGTCTCCAGGCGAGGAAGAGAGACTTTTGAGTCTTCTCAAAGAGTACAGGGATGTGTTTGCATGGTCTTATAAGGACTTAAAGGGAGTTGACCCATCGATATGCCAACACACAATCCCACTAAAACAAGACGCAAAGCCTAGCAGACAGAGACCATACACATACAATGATACGTTTGCTAAGCGAATCAAAGAAGAGATAGATAAGCTAATGGAAGCTGAATTCATATACGAGATTGAACACACCGATTGGGTATCTCCGATTGTGGTGGTACCCAAGAAGAACGGAAAACTCCGAGTGTGTGTCAACTTAAAGAAAGTGAATGCTGCAACAATCAGGGACAATTATCCCTTGCCGATAATTGATCATGTTCTAGAGCGTGTATCAGGGAAAACAGCATACTCCTTTCTTGATGGTTTTTTAGGATATAACCAGCTAGCCATAGCACCGGAAGATCAACATAAAACAGCTTTTGCAACGGAGTGGGGAATTTATGCTTATCGGGTTATGCCTTTTGGTCTAACCAATGCTCCCGCAACCTTCCAGAGGCTGATGACGCATGCTTTCAAAGAATACTTAAGGTTGTTTCTAGAAATATACATGGATGACTTACATCTAGAACACCTAAGAAAAGTATTTGAGAAATGTAGGACATATCGCATTTGTCTCAATCCTGAGAAATGTGTGTTTATGGTCCGACAGGGCAGAATTCTGGGACATATTGTCTCACAAAACGGAATATCCACGGATTTAGAGAAGATAAAAGTTATAGTGGATATGCCTAGACCAACCAATGTGAAACAAGTACAGAGCTTTATGGGACATTGCGGATATTATAAATGATTCATTTACATGTACGCTATAATAGGCCAACCACTTTACAGGCTAATAGTGAACTTTGAATGGACAGAGGAGTGTGAGGAATCATTCAAGAAATTGAAAGAGGCACTCATTACTGCTCCAGTCTTGAAATCACCAGATTGGGAGAAGATATTCCATGTGCATATAGATGCTTCGGCATATGCAATAGGATGCATTCTGGCTCAGCCAGAAGAAGGAAACATGGATTTTCCTATCTGTTACGCTAGTCGACAGCTCAACAATGCAGAGAAGAATTACACCACAACAGAGCGAGAAGGATTAGGAATGATATATACTGTGAAGAAATTTCGGCATTATCTTCTAGCCAACAAGTTTGTGTTTTTTACGGATCACCAAGCCTTGCTCTACCTAGTGAATAAACCATGTAATACCGGGAGAATAGTGAGATGGTTCATTATCTTACTGGAATTCGACTTCACGGTAGTGGTAAAGAAAGGAAAAACACATCTTAGAGCTGATCATCTTTCGCGATTGACGAATGGGGAAGACCCTATAGGAGTAGATGACGACATGCCAGACGCATACTTGTTCAACATAGAAATGATACCGAAGTGGTCTCAAAATGTCGTTAGCTTATTAACCTATGGAGGAGAGTTTGATAGAAGAGAATACAACCAGAAACATATTTCTATTCAGCAATCCAAGAATCTTCAATTGGTTGCAGAAAGGTTGTATCAATTGGAAAATGATCATGTTTTACGACTATGCATCAATCCTGAGGAATATAATATATATCTGCGCGAAGCACATGTTCAGGAATGTGCATTTCATTGTTCAAGAAGGAACACATATAGGAATTTGTTACAATTGGGAGTCTATTGGCCAGGAATGAAAGAAAGCGTACATGAATATGTCACTGTATGTATTGTATGTTCATCAAAACCGCCAGCAGAGTATTCGACATTATATCAGATAATGATCGCTCCGAAATGGAGTCAGTATATTGTTGAATATCTCACAAATAGAACTTTCCTAGAAGGAACGTCAAAAGCTCGTCAGAAATCTGTAGAGACAGAAGCTAGAGATTACGCTTTAATAGGAGATCAACTCTATAAGAGAGGTAAAGACAACCAGCTTAGGATTTGCGCATCAGAGTCTGAGTATGTGATAATCCTGGAGCAAGCTCATGGAGGAGTAGGTGGAGGCCATTTCTCAGGTGATAAGACAGCAAAACTTGTCTTAGCCGCAGGAATATGGTGGCCAACATTACATATGGACGCTGAGGAATACGTTAAACGGTGTGATGACTGTTAGCGGACCAAAGTACCACTTAAAAGAGATGATATGCCTCTTAGACCAATGATGGGGGCAAGAGCTTTTGCAAAATGGGGGATTGATTATGTCAGACCCATTTCACCTCCTGCATATAAGACTCATGCACAATACATCGTTGTGGCTACAGACTATCTAAAAAAGTGGGTCGAAGCAAAGGCAACTCAAAAAGCAGATGCCAGGACCACGGCACAATTTCTATATGAATACGTCTTTGTACGATATGGATTGCCAATAGAAATTGTGAGTGATCGAGGCACACATTTTATAAATGAAGTGATAGAGATCCTTCTAGATGAATTCATGTTAATCCATAGGAAATCAGCCCCGTATCATCCACAAGCAAACGGACAAGCTGAAGCAACAAAGAAACACATATGCACGGTCCTTACGAAGATTGTATCTGAGTCGAGAACTGACTGGGACCAGAAGTTGCATTCAACATTATGGGCATATAGGGTAGTATATAAAACATCAATAGGAACGACCCCATATAACATGGTTTTTGGGCTAAATGCTATCTTACCTATAGAATTCTTGATTTCAACCTTAAGGGTGGCTAAGGATCTAGAGTGGACAGGGCACGAGCTTTCTGATAGAATAGATGACCTGGAAAAGCTAGACGAACTTCGCCTAAAAGCAGTAGCTTCTATCTACGCTCAAAAAAGGCGACAAAAGGAATTTTTTGATAAGCATGTGCGGACTAAAGAGTTTAAGGTTGGGGACTATGTCCTAGTTTACACTTTGAAACAGCATGCTAAGAAGCTTAAAAAGCGAGGGATGGGACCTCTGGTGATTAAAGATCTATCACCAAGTGAAGCCGTCAAGCTTGCTACATTAGACGGAGAAGAAATGCCCAATTGGATTAGTGGATGCAGAGTGAAAAAGTATCTTTTTCCGCTAACCCAAGACATGCTTCTCAAAATACATCAAGAAAAGCTGCGTGTCCAGAAAAAGAAAAAGATTGTGGAGGAAGCGCAAGCCGAGGCGAAGGAAAGAATGGAGAAAAGAAGACTACTACGTCAGAAACAGCGCAATGAAAGAGCAATACGAATAAACGCAGTCAGTATAATAGAAATGGATAATGACAAAGAAGAACCCATCATTGAATGCAAAGTAGGAACCAACCAAATCAAAGCCAGAGCACTATTGGATTCAGGAGCTCAAACTAACCTACTTTCACTCAGTTTGTATAGACAATTGACAAATGACACTAAATTACAAACTGCCAAGCAAGAGTTAAAGAGTTACTCTGAGAATTCAATCAAAACTGTCGGATGCACAGTTTTACATATACAGATTAACCAGTATGTGTATCCTCATATGTTTTACGTGGTTGAAGACCAAGCTACACAACATCCATTATTGCTAGGACAACCATGGCAGAAGCAATACAATGCAATGATTGACTGGAGTTCTACATCAGTGCTTATCAAATACGAAGGTGAAAGTCAATCAGTTAAGTTCACCAAAGGAGCAGAGCCAACTCCAAAGGAAGAATCCAAGAACAAAGGTAAACAACAACCAGAGAAAAAGAAGAAGCAATGGCAACCAAAAGTTTCTATACAACCGGATTACTCTTCGACGAGGAATTCTCAACATTGGATAAGGAAGACAAGCAATAATATAACAGCTCAACCTTGGGAAAAAATGGAGTCAAAGTTGGTATGGAGACCAAAAAAGGTTGTGCCAGAGAACACAAAGGTGGAAAACAGAGTCTTCAATACCAGACAACAGAGTGATTCCAGACAATCAAGGACGGTGAAACAGATCTGGATTCCAAAAAAGTTCATGAGGGCACAAAGCTATAGCAAGCAAATTTGGATCCCAAGGATTTGTAAACAGGAACTCCCTTCAGTACAATCCACGGAAACTCCTAGGTATTTCAAGGCGAGGAAATCAACACAAAGAACAAAGCAGGTTTGGGTTGCAAAGAGTTTGTGGCAAGAACAAGCGAAGCGGAAGCAGATTTGGATTGTGAAAAAGAACAACAAGGTAAAGAAGAATCCATCTACTGATTCTACTACCGAAGTGCCAAAACCAACCCAAAACCCGACCACCAATCCTTCAATCAAACAAAGAGCAGCTTTATTGGAAAGACTGTTGTACCATCGCTCTATAATTGCATTGGGAACTTATGACCAAAACAACTACAATGCTTCGCCCACAGACACTTCATAGTCATCCAAGAGGAATCAGACTAGGAGGGGGGGAGGTATACAGGTATACAGGAGCTACAAAGCAGCTACAAGCGACAAAAAACAAAGAAAAACAAAAAATTATATTACAAGGGCAGTGTCTTACATGATTTTGTAATTTTTATGTTTGATTGCGGATATTGATAATATTTATGCCCTTATATACCTTGTTTTGCAACAAGAAAGATCAAATGATGAATTTGGGTCTCTAGACGTGTAAATATCACTAAATAAGAGTGTTTTTAGAGCTAAAAAGTGGAAAAAAGTGGTAATCCAAGTCCAAAAATCACAAATAAGTGTATATTCATATACACAGGGTTACCGGCTATTTATTGTGTATGTTTGGAATTTTTTGGCTTCAATTTACTATTTTTCTTTATTTTTTATGATTTTCTTAATAAAAGTAAAAGAAAAATAAAAAAGCAGGTGAAACGAGATCAGAAAAAAGAAAAGAATAGATGGTGATGATCCTAATGACAAGGGCAACCCATGGTAAAAATTGAGTACAATTCGGGAAAAGTTGCGGAAAGCCCGAAATGACAGAATTTTGGCAAAGTGGACAGATTTCTCAGAAACAGGTCAAACGGAGTCCAAATTGAGAAATTTCAAATCCTAAAGTGCATTTCACGACGAGATAGGAGCACATGTCAAATTTGGTAACAAGTGATCCGGGAAGTCCGAAGTTAAGTATTTTTCACATCACTTTCAAGCTCATTTCCACTATTACCTTCTTGGAGAGAGCAAAGAGCACACAGGAGCATCCAACCTTCTACAGCCTTCTACGACTGCTACGAGAGCTCAGAGGACACCAGACATGAGAGGTAGACTCGTTGCCATAAGTTTTTGATGCTTATCATTAACTTTTGTCGCGAAAACTGACCAAAACCAAGAAACAAGAGCAGACGGGGAATGCGGTAGAATGCTAGGTAGTGGCACAACCGCCTAACCAAACCTTGCAAGAACTTATAGGTGGGTTACCCTAGTATAGAAGATGGGTTTCTAACACTCAAAGCTCGAGAAAGAACGACTGAAAAAACCTTAGGTCAACACAGCCTGCAAGAGGCAAACAGGAAAAAGTTGTCGAAACGACACAAAACTTCTCAGGAACCTTAACAACATCGAGGGCAATGCAACCATGGAGTATCTCCAGGTTTGGACCACCAAAAGTAGGTCGGAACAACCGATTCAACTGCGGACACACAAAGCGTCATTTTGACATAACGGCTGAAATTGACGACCGAATGAAATGAAACTTCACAAGCAGCTTCAAATATACATGGATGACTTATGTTTGCAAGCAAAACCCAAAAGAAAGCTGATTCACTTACCGATGGTAAAAAAGACGCTTTCGGGCAACCAAAAGGAGAAAGATGGAGAACGGGGAGCCAAAGTCAAGTTCAACCAAATAGATGGCTTCACAACATATCCAATGAGCTAGAAATACAACTCTCGAGAAGAAAAGTTGAAGAAATTCAACTCCAAGGCAAAAAGACGACTTCGGAAACTGAAATGCCTATAAGGGGGCTTTTTAGCTAAACTGATGACTTTTTAAGTTGAAAACTAGTTAGCAGGGCTTAGGGCACTAGCACAAAGCATTCTTTGCACAAAAAGACCAACATTTCAAGAAAAGACATCATACGCGTATGATGTCTCACAGCATGAATTTCACATCCATTTCAACATTTGAGTGCATAGCCTCATTCCACATGTTAATCACATCTTATTAACCAAGTATCATGAGAATTGGAGTTAGAAAACCCAAGGAAAACCAAAAAGACGCAAAGTAGGCCATAAAATTGATTTTTGGTCCTAATTTTGTCAAAATAACTCCAAACTCATTGAAACTTTGTAGGACTGTTGATTAACACATCTACAAGCTATTTGGAACCAAAAAGCACCATTTTGACACAAAAGACATCATACGCGTATAATGTCTATTTGCACTTAGAGAGCCAAAACTGCTCATTTGTCATCATACATCCATTATATATATCTAATACATGCTACATATGAAATTTGGAACCATTTGGTCAAGAGGATCACCCCAATAGCCCAATTGAGGAAAATCCTTCACCTAAAGCCTATTTTTGGCCCAAATCCAACATACTCAAGTCCAAACCAAGATTTGAGTAGAAACAGCCCTTCACTAGTACATGGGGAGTCCACAGAACCAATCCCATGCAAAATTGATGAAAAAGACATCATACGCGTATGATGTCTCCAGAGCCATTTTTAGCCCAAAATCTATCCAAACTTCATAAATCCACTGAATAAGCCTATCTAAAGCCAAATCCAAGCTTATAGAGAAATTTGGTCCAAAAATACACTAAAAGACATCATACGCGTATGATGTCTCACTATGTGATTTTGGCACCTCATGGCTTCAACCACCAAACAGAAGTGATCTACATGCCATTTGAAAGTGAACCACCAAGTTTTATCCAATTTGGATCATAAAATCCAAATCCCTTTCAAAATTTTGCCAAGAGCCGGAACTGGACTAAACTAGCCAAAACTTGACCAAATGGTATCCAAACTCAAATACAAGCATATGATACTCATGTATACACTATCAGCTACAAGCACAACCAATATGAAGCCATTTTGACACATTTTGCATATTTTTTCACCTACTTTGCCTCCTTAGGCCCTGAATAGCTCATGTTTCAATTTTCAAGTCATTTGGATAGTTAAAAGCTTCATTTCGGCTTTCAGTACTAAAAAGACGCTAACTTCTGAAATTGGAGTTACAGGATCCATGGATTCCACCAAGTCATCGGCAACGAAGAGAAAAAGACCAACAATCAAAGATTCTCTTGCAGAAGCGGAACCCTTTGACATTCCAGCAGAAACCCTCAAGCCAACCAAAACTTGGGTGGAGGAAGTAGTATTGGAGAAAGAGGGAATAAAGATCTACCAGGGGACTTTCAGAGATCCTCAAGGGCAAGCGGTGGATGTACCGATGATCCCAAAGGAATTGGTAGATTATAGCAGGTCAGAAGACATCAGCAGGTACCTGGAAAGGACAGACTTGCACAGTTTCTTCACCTCGAGACCATCAGGTGTGGATACAAGAAGAGTGTACGAGTTGGCAACATCCATTCAGAAGGATGGAAAAGCCACATTGACAGCCATGGATGGAGAGAAAGTAGAAGTACAGATCACTCCACAGCTCATTGCAGACGCATTGAAGCTGCACAACAAAGGTAGCTCGGTCAGGGAAAGAAGGGAGGCCATAGAGGTCTATGGGCCCAAGAAGCAGAATGCAACCTATGGAGATATGGCGGACCCAAGAGGCAACCCTTTGCCGACTGTACAACCAATTTCTTCATGTTTGCAGTAAAAGACCGCAAAAGTATACGACACCACCCCATGACATTGCGACCACCATCACATGGGCATTAAAGAGCAATATGCCAAAAGAGGTGAATTACACTCAACACATCCACGAGCAAGTAATTGCCATGCACAACGAGAAGCCAAAATACATAGGAGGAGCGGAAATTCTGACAAGAATAGCTTATGAAGATATTGGAGCTAGAGATCAGTGCCCAAAGGCTCCCTCCCAGAATGAGTGGCTTAGAGAAGCCGACGAGGAGGAAGAACAGCCCGAAGTACCCAAGAGGGCATCCACAAGAGCACGCCGGAAACTAGAAGTAGTTTTAGAACCTGAAGAGGATGTGGATGAGCCACTTAAGAAGAAATTAAAGAAGAAGGTTGCTCCCAAGCAAACCCAAAGTCAGAAAGCGGCAAGGATGGAAAGATTAGTGGAGCAGTTTAGAGCGGAAAGAGCTCTAAAGGGTGACTTTGAAGAAAAGTGGGTGCCAGAACCCACTAAAGTCGGAACTAGCTCAGCCAGGCCACATATTGATCAATACGATCAATATATTAAAGCTTATGAGGAGTCAGAGGCTATTCTGGAGCAGCAACCTGTCGAGCCATACACTGAAGAGGAGGTACAGCAATTAAAAGCTGAGCTGAAAAAAGACGACAAGGGGAAAAGGAAAGTAGATGAGTCTACTAAGCCTCAAGAGAAAGATGGGCAAGCCGACAAAGGGAAAGCCAAGGAAGCTAAGGATAGATATCCCTCTATTACTGATGTACCAAGCCCTAAGAAGACGGAAAAAATTGTGGAGGAGACCACAGTAGAGGTGGACACAGATGATTTGGAAAAGCCAGAGGCCGAGACCAAAGAAAAGAAGATAGATCCAGTTCAGCAAAAGAGAAATGATTATGAGGATCTGGTAGAGATAGGATACACCGAAGAAGAGGCCCTTGAGGCAGTTTATGGGATCACCCTACAAAAACAAGATGAACGGAGAGGAACTGAGGAAAAAACAAAGAGTAAAAAAGAAAGTGAAGAGAAACTGGACGAACCGAAAGTACTAGAAGATCCAAAGCCAGTGGAGGTGGTGGCGGAAAGAGCTTTAGAGTTGACAGATGATGATGAAAAAGACATGCACATGGTGCATGAACTGCTCAGCAAGATAAAAGAAAGGTCCAAGGCAAAGGAAGTAGAGATTGAGACAGCCAAACAAAGGGAAGCGGAGTTGCAGAGAAAATTAGAGAATGCTATGACTGAATCTGAAAGTCATAAAGCATCACTCTATGACGCGGAAAACGAGAGAGACAGCTTGATACTCCAGCTAGCCGAGGCTTCAAGAGAAGTAACAAGTGCACAGGAAGCAAGGGAGCGGATAGAGGATGAGTTGGAGGCGGCCAAGGATGAGCTCATTGAGCTAAGGGAGAGAGTCGAGCTCCAAGAAAGAACAATCACTAGACTCAGGTTTACCCCTAGAGCTAGCAGAGCAGGAACCGAACAAGAGGGAGCTATCATACCATCTTTGGAAGACCAGGTCCGAAGCTTACAAAGAGAGCTGAGATTAGAGCAAGTGCAAAGGTTGCACATTGCGGAGGGATCATTGGCCGCAGAGGAGAGGCTCACATTAGAAAATCAAACACTACGGACAGAGAATGAGGCCCTCTGCAAACAGCTCCAAGATCTACAAGAGCAACAAAGAAGAGAAACAGAGACACCACAAGAAGAATCAGGTGGAGCAGCCATAGAGCTACCAGAAACTGGAGAGGCAACCACAATTGAAGATCCAGCCCCAGCTCAAGAGGTGGCCTCGACTTCAAGAATCTCTGAAGAAGAAGAACAAAGGCTCCATGACCAAATAGAAAAGTCAGTAGAGGAGAGTGCCAAGGCGGAAATGGAATGGGAGAGGAGACTCCTAATCTCCATTAGACTTCAGGGACTAGACACAAAAGTGCTCCATGAATAGTGGATGCAACCCAGCCTGCCTTTCCCTTTGATGAAATTTGAAGTGCTAAAGACGAAAAAGAGAATAGAGGAGGAGCAGTATGTCGCTCTTTACAAAGGCGACATCACAAAGGAGGAACAATCAAAGAAGATAGTAGATTCACAACCTAGATGGAGGAAAGGTTGGCTGCACAAATACCCAGCCTACCTCATCTACTTGGTGGAGGCACCAAAGGAGATTCGGGAGGATGCAACCTTCTGCCCGGTGCCAAGAGTCAGAAACTGGAAAGTGCATGGCAGGATTGCATAAAAGAAGCCAAATTGGCTTAATTACCCCAGGATGCCAGGACCAAAGGCAGGAGAGAGAATAGGTAAAGCCTACATGGTGAAAACCCTAACGGGCACCATCAAGCTCTTTATTGGCTCTCCTGACCTTTCATGTCAGATGCTCTAGAAAATCTGCAGGACTCTCTTAGCTTGCATTGAAGTGTTCGCGCCAGATAAAGCCACGACCTCGAATCTACTATCGACGGCCGACGCAGTGACTGATATGATGTACGATCTTTCATTGCATCCTTCTCCAAAAGTGTTACACCTCCTATACCAAAGGATTATGTTTTTGCCTAGCTTCCACATGCAAACATTCGAAGAAGCTTTCTACACCGGCTTTTTCACCCACGAAAGCAAAATATTCGGCCCAACCTTGACCATCGGTAACATACGATACAAATCACATTTGCAGATGCTCAAGACGACAGGGCTTTATTGACCAAGCATAAAAGTCATGTCAGGGACGACATGAACGCGGAGGGGGGGAGTGTTGAGCCAGCAGAGGATCACACCCACATTTTTGCTCACACTCATCATTTTGTAACCATTGATTGTAATAAATGTCTTTCCGACATTAATTTTGATTTGAGCCATTCATTAAGTAACAGAACTCAATTGAGTTTCCAGCTTGTAATCCCGAAGTAATTTCACTTGCTGATGTAATTAGTTAGAGATGTTCTCACCTCCAAGGCTGAGGTATATAAGCCAAAGTTTTTGTAACCTAAGGAGATTCAGATTATTAATCAAAGTGAGTTTTTGAGCGCTGTGACTGTGTCTGAGAAAGAGAGAAAGAGAGAGAGTCTTATCTACTTGCTACGCGAGCTACGGAGCCGCCATTGGAGAAGCGACACCGCCATTGTGTTAGCAACGGCGAGAGCTACGCACAGATACCAAGAGTGCGCGCTATCGGCTTCTATGTGTGGTAAGTTCCTACGAGCTTTGGTGTGAGTTTTCTTCCAACTCGTGTGTTGGAATGGAGCGTGCAGCATATCTATAGAACCACAACGAGTAGAGCTACACATTAGTACCATCGGGGTCAAGTTTCAATCACCTGTATTTTTCGGCCTGTCTTCATACGCGTTTACCGCACGGAGTGGTTATAGGTTGATTTTGCAGTTCAAGTCTTTAGGGTGTTGTTCTTACCTAGTGAATAGACTTCCCCTTGAGTTTGAGATCGATTCAATGATCCTAGATCCTGTTTCGTATAGCATTCGTTCGTAGTACGGATTTCAGTCACTTGCATATTTTAGAACTTAGATTTGATTTCCTTAGTAGTGATTGTCATTAGAAGGTCGAGTAGGTGATTTGACACTCACCTAGTTGTTTCCATGCGCCTGCGGGTCAAGCTCCGTCCTCGTCTGACAAATTCTGTTGTTGGTTGAGTTCTCGCTATTTAGCTTCTACTAGCGGCGTAACCGCCTTAACACCCATACAAATGATCTCAACCGTTCACATTGAAGATGAAGTTCAGTAACCCAAGGACTTATTGAAAGATTAACAAGTCTTTTTAGAGCTCTATTATGATGCTACTGATGAGTTTGAAGTACATTCAGCTACATCTAATGATTCTGGGTCAGAAAAAGAACATGTTAGAGCCCCCAACTACTCCTAAAGGAAGGAGAGGAAAAGTTTTTTGACTTTCTAAACCAGAAACCAAGAAGACAAAAATGGTATAGAAGAAAAAGAGACACAAAAAACTTGAAATCTAGAACTATTCCATCAGTTTTTGGTAGAACACAACTTCTGATGTAGGTATATGCATATGATTGTGTCAAAGACAAAATCACGGGTAGATATCCTTCAGACAACAACCAAGGGACGTCAAAAACATCAAGAAACATGAGAAAGGAAACTCAATCAAAACCCAAGCATCAGGATGATGAATCATCCATGACACGAGTTGAACAAAAGAAGAAATATCAAGAGTTGAAGAAAACTCTAAAGGAGATGTATACCACTGAAATGGAAACAACCAAGGAAGAGAGTAAAGATGTGATGAGTGTTCCATCACATTACAAGAAATATAATCTCCAATATTAAAAGATCATAGTTGAAAAACCTGTAAGGGAATTAAGAAAACAGGGTGAGTCATATGAAGGACTTGAAAATGCAAAGAAAATATATCTAGCCGAACCAGGAGAAGAGCTTAGACCCGCCTACATTGCAAACGACTTGACTAAAGAAGAAGAAGATCTTTTGCTAAGCTTACTAAAAGAATAAGGAGGTATCTTTGCTTGGTCTTATAAATATCTCAAGGGTGTTGATCCAAAAATTTGTCAACATACCATACCTATGAGATTTGATGCAAAACCAAGTAGACAATGTCCATATACTTATAACAAAACATTTGCCAAAAAGATCAAAGAAGAGATAGAAAAGCTCAAGGAAGCCAAATTTATTTATGAAATTGAACACACAGATTGGGTGTCTCCGATTGTGGTGGTACCCAAGAAAAATGAAAAATTAAGAGTGTGTCTCAATCTCAAAAAAGTGAATGCAGCCACCATTAGAGATAACTACCCTCTTCCAATCACCGAGCATGTTTTAGAACGAGTTGAAGGAAAAGAAGCTTACAAGTCTTTAGATGACTTTTCAGGGTACAATCAACTTTTGGTTGATCCCAAAGATGATCATAACTACCTTTGCAGTTGAATGGGTATTTTTGCATATAGGATTATGCCTTTTGGGTTAACTAATTCTCTTGCCACCTTTCAAAGATTGATAAGCCATGCCTTCAAAGAATACCTTAGGAATTTCTTGGAAGTATATATGGATGATTTATGTGTACATTCATCAATCCGGATAGATCAAAAGGCATTTGAAAAATGTAGACTTTATAGGATTTGCTTAAATCCTAAAAAGCGCACCTTTATGGGTAGACAAGGAAAAGTTCTTGGACATATAGTGTCTAAAAACGGCATAGCAATCGATGTGGATAAAATTCATGTTATTGGTGAATTGCCTAGACCAACAACAGTCAAAGGGGTTCAGGCTTTCATGGGACATTGTGGATATTACAGACGATTCATTTACATGTATGCTATAATCGCAAAACCCATGTATGGCCTGATTACACTCTTTGTATGGACTGATGAGTGTGAAGAATCCTTCATGAAGCTTAAACAAGCTCTCACTTCAGCCCCAGTACTGAAAGCACCAGATTGGAATAAGATATTCCATATACATGTTGACGCTTCCAATTTTGCCATTGGGTGTATATTAGCTCAACTAGGAGACGAAAAAATTAATTTCCCCATTTCTTATGCTAGTAGATAGCTGAATGTGGCAGAGAAGAATTATACAACCACCAAAAGAAAAGGATTAGGGATGATCTATGCCATAAAAAAGTATAGACATTACCTACTAGCAAAAAAAATTGTGTTACTTGCGGACCACCAAGCTTTATTGTACTTGGTTAATAAGCCATGCAACACAGGAAGAATAGTGAGATGGTTCATCATTCTTTGGAATTTGATTTCACTGTTGTTGTAAAAAAGGGCACCACACACGAAAGACAGATCATTTATGAAGGATTATTTTAGGAGAACCACCAAAAGAGGTAGACGATGATCTACCATATGCATATCTGTTCTCCGTGGAAATGATACCCCGTTGGTCAAAAGATATGGTTTCATTGATGACCATAGCTCAAGTGGGGCTCTCAAATACCACTTCCTATTACACCAGGATTAATTGGACAATTGGCTATGTATCAATTATGAGCTGGAAGGCTATACAAATGAAATAGGGATGGTATATTGCTTTTGTGTATTAAGCATGAGGACAAAACCCAATACCTAAGTCAAGCACACATTACCATAGTAGGACTTCACTTTGCGGAAGACCAAACTATGCAACAGATCATTAAACTTGGAGTATTTTGGCCAACCATGAGAAGTGATGTTCACTCATTTGTGGAAAAACTATCTTCAATACTGAAAACAACCACCCATACCTCATGTGATATTATTTCAAATCTCACTCGTTCCTAAGTGGAGTAACTATCTAGTTACTTACTTATCAAGTATAACATTTTTGGAGGATATGAGTAAACGATGTCAAAGAGATATTGAAACTGAAGCAAGAGACTATGATCTTATTGGAAACCAATTGTATCGAAGAGAAAAGGATCAACATTTGCATCTCTGTGAAAATGAAGATGAATATATACCCACTCTAGAACAAGCACATGCTGGATTAGCTGGAGGACACTTTTTTAGTGAAACCACCGCTAGAGAAATTTTAATGGCAGGCATATGGTGGCCAACGCTTTTTGCAGATGCCAAAGAATATGTTCAAAGATGTGATGCATGCCAACGACCAAAGATGCCAACCAGGGTAGATAGAATGCCTTTAAGACCAATGATGGGGGCTAGAGATTTTGTAAAATGGGGCATAGATTTTGTCGGGCTAATACAAGTGCCTGCTTAGAGAACAAAAGCTCAATATATCATTGTAGCTATGGACTATTTGACCAAGTGGGAAGAGGCTAAGGCAACCAGGAAGAATGATGCTAGAACCACGGCCGCATTCTTGTATGAGAATGTATTCACAAGATACGGACTTCCAATAGAAATTGTCAATGACAAGGGAACTCATTTCCTTAATGATGTAATTGAGTATTTGCTGAATGAATTTATGGTCATTCATAACAAATCCGCTCCATGATCTAATTGAAGAAAACTACAAGTATGCTTTTTCAATCAGCAAATAACTTTACTTACTCTCTCAATCTCAATGGTCTTTTGCACATAACCATCGGGGATCAAAATAAGGATGGTGTGCATCATTTTTAATCCCATCTCAATGGCATGGCCAGACACAATGCCAAAGTGATCATTGGAGCTTAAGGTGATGTACCACACCAATTGTTTTCCACATACTTAGAAGATATTATGGATACTTTCTTACTCAATTTTTGAGAGAATTGATTCCCATGGAGGGACCTGCATTACGCATTCTTAATTTATTTAAAGTTCCAAAACTATCATAGACTGTCCACTGACGTTTTGAAGAATGCATACCTCGTTCTCCAAAAATTTCTCAACTTTAAAATTTGTTGGAAAATTTGAAAACGAAAGAGAGGTCACTTCATTGCTCTTTTACCCATCAACATCGGCTGAATGTAGAAAATCCAAGATCCTGCATACGATCAAACACATGTATTTCAAACATTCACAACACACACCACACATAGGCAATCTTTCTTCTCACATGTATTTACCATTTCTCATCATCGTGAGAAATCTTGTAAACATCTAGCATGTTACTAATAACGGTCACATCGTAATCTATGGAAGGCACTCACAATTTGAAAATAAAATATTTCATCAAGACTTGTTGAGTAGACAGAAAGTGACAGCTAGATGTCTTTACAAGCAAGTCCTATGGAATCTTGAGCACCTTTTTTGTTCTTTTTGGGGGACTTCTTGGGCTTTAACAAATTCCAATATTTTCTTTATAGAGGAGATTGTACTAGTGTTTACTCTTTTTGAAGATGTGGCTTTCTTGGAAGCCGAGCCAATCTCCTCAATACCCTCTTCATTTCTTTTAAGAACATGCTCTAAAGCAAACAAAAATATGTTTCTCTCACAAACATAGCCTAAATAGTATGAGCACTTTAACCATTTTGTACTTTTTATAAATGCAAAAAATAGCCTTTATATAAGTTCCCTTTGTCGCGTGGTAGGTGCCTCAAGTGTAATGTAGACACCAAGGTCAATACTCAATTTCCTAAGCAAGCAAACCATGATCTCTCATCCATAGTGGATACATACACTCCTCAGAAAAGAGGTCCCTCCAACTTTCAACAACAACCGGCAACTTCTCCAACAAAATTTGATCGTAAAGCTGAATTAGCCATCTACATAAAATGCATTAATTTTTCTTTGAGCTCCTTTACCGAGTGACTTATTTATTATACAAACTCTAAGTGCAAAAATAGAATATCAACCATAAAGATATCCATTGTATTACCTAAATAATACTCTCCTCAAAGATTCCATGACCTCTAGAATTTTTTCATCTGACTCTTTTGTGTTGAGCTTACTCCAAATCTCCATAAAAAGCTTTATCAATGTGCTCCCTTAACCAACAATGAAACCGTGCTTCAAAGCCCTCCGGCATTTCATCAATCATTTTCCCTTTGATCCTTCAGCATTGCTTCAAGATACTTCCCCAATACCATTCTTTATGCAAGTACATTCTAAATTTCATTGCACTAATATAACGCTCAAAAGTAACATCATCTACACGGCAATGCATCAAAGAGTGCAATATCCTCTTTTTCCTATAGAGAAAACAATAAACAAACCATAAATGCATTGATTCATTTGATAATTTCATGTGCATTTTTGGGCCAAGGATTATTACCTCTCCAGTGATATTTTAGAAGTTGCCAAAGAATGGACCCTGTCTCTTGTAAGTCCCACTTGATCCTTTTCTCTTATCCAAATGAAGTTAAATAACAAAGAGAAGAACCCTTGGCCATTGGCACGGTTGGCAATGGCCAACATCTATGTTGCATTTGCACCAAATAAAATCCAATAAATTTTCTAATTAAATAAATCCAATCCAAATGAAATGTCAACTTACAATTTTGTAGAAATTCAAACATGAATGGTGAGAAGAGAAAGTGTTTACCTTATAAGCACTTTCTTTGAATATTTTTTCTACTCTTCCTACACCAGCCATTTCCTTTTCTGGCACTGAAATCGATGGATCATTGATCTCTTGCATCTCTTTAATAAGAGACATGTCAAACTCTTCCTTTTGTAGGGCAAGTAGAAAAAAAAGTAAGATTTTACAAAATTATGTCTAGCTTTAGAAATTACGTAAAAAGCATTCTTTAAGGTAAAAAAGTATACCTTCCATATGAGCATTGCCAATAAAAGAGCAAGAGCGTTGTACCAACTCCCTTTGGATGCCTTCTTCTCGCAAGCAAGCTCTACCTCTATCCATCAAATCCAATCTTGGGAAAAGCCTGCCGTTCGGACACACACACACACACACACACCCATTTGCGTGAGTAGAAAACGTTCACACACACACACACACACACACACACACACACACACACACACACACACACACCCACCCATGAGTACCTTCTCTTCTTCTTGTACTCCTTCTTCTTCTTCATAGAAAAATAACCTCCTTCACTTTCACTTCACTTCATTCCACTTTCATTTCAATTTAAATGTGAGAGTGGGAGCAACAAATTTCTCACTGGGAGGAATTGGTACATATGTAAGTACCTTTATGACAATTTATATTTTTAGCAATAAACTTTTCATACATGAAATTTATAAATTTTAATGCATGTTTGTTTGAATTTCATAGGTTGGTTCAAGTCCGTGGGAGCAGGCACAAATTTCCAATGTAAATTTATCAAAAAGTGTGCATGCCAGTTGGTTAGCGGGTGAAGGTGGAAAGAAAAAAATTTCCTTGTATGATGCCTGTGTAACAGATGTTATGAATTCATATATTTAATGTGCAAAGAGTTTGGGATATACTAATGGGCGTTATATAGGAACGGGTCCCACAATGGAGACCTTGCTTTCTTGAGTTGAATCTCAACACACTCCAACTCCGGCCAGCATGGCCCATCTATTACACGAGGCTGTTGCAGGGACTCCAATGTATGCGCATCCAATTTTGCATGGAGACAAAGAAACAGTACAATGCAAAAAGAGGGGTAGAACAAGAACAAGTAGCAAAAACATTGGGGTCGGCCCAAAAAAACTCAGGTTTGATACCCAAGGACCATGTATTTCTAACATTCCGCTGCAAATTAGTGACAGTGATGATGATATTGGATCTCAAAAAGAAACAACCACACCTTTGTCATCTCAAAGAAATAGTGTGTTTGAGAGTGATGTTCCACGCACTCAGTTGGGCCCTAAGGAGAATGCCCATTCAAAGTCAAAGAAAGTGTTTTGGAATAGTAGAGAGAAAAAATTGTGACAATCTCTTGCATAGTCGCTCTATTGGTCTTGTTGCTCTATGTATATGGTCCGAAAGAATGTTCAAGGGTAAAACAATCGAGCAATGGTTATGGTTTTGTAATCATGATATTTTGCATACTCGATCAATCAAAAGACATGTCAAAGCTTTACCTCCTGCTCTGAGTGTTTGGCAAGTAGCAAGAGGGATAGATATCTCCACACAGGAACTTGCAGCACTGCATCAGAGTAGATTTAGGATAGAGAATGCAATGGTAAATGTGCAACCTCCGGCTGGTGACGACTGCCAAGAAGGTGGTAGCAGCTTGCCAAAGAAAAAGTGGTGGCATGGAATTTCTGAAGAGGCCATGAAGAAATTGGAATCATGTGATAGTATGACAGTTATATTTTTGGATGAAATGAAAAGGTCTCGAGAGCATGTAGTTTTTTGAGTTCTCATTGAAAATATTTATGAAACTCATATAAAAGGGAGTCTAGCATGCATATATCCGGATTTTCAAAAGTGAGAGAAGACAAAATAATCCTTTTTGGCACACAATTATATGTACTGTGTACACGAAAGTGCTCGAACTTGAACCTAAGGAGCACATGATTATTCATCAGCCAACCCTCTCACCAACGGACATTGCCTTTATTCTTGGACAACCAAGGAGGATCTCTCCCCCCATTTAATTACTACTAGCTTGGTATGCATCTTTCACTAAACTAAATTATTGTTCTATGATATTAAAGTGTTTTTCTGCATTTATTTTAGTTTATTCCACTTGTGACTATCTATCTTAGCAAAAAAAATGTTTATGCAGCATAGGATTTCAAATTTCAAGCAAAAGACAGAAGCAACTTGTAAGCTATTTGGGAGAAAATTACTTACCTTTTAGAGTGACCATTACATTTATGGAATTTATGACTTTTTTGTACTCTAATTTTGGTCCTATCCTGTGGTAGATTAGTGAATGTACTTACATCCTCAAACTTGCGTTGTTTCAAAAAGCTCAAGCTTGGGGAAAATAGAATTATCTCTATTTGGCATGATTTTTTACTTTATCACGTGTATATATGTTGTGGATTTATTTTGGCATGCGTTGCGAACATATTTGACTCTGATGGCATGAGTTGTGGAATGGGGGTTTTTTGGTTTACATTTTCATGTTATGCTGCTGGAATTTTGATAGCTTACCAATGTAGTCAAGGTTTAGGGTTTATTTGGCTAGTCTAAAGTTAATAAGCTTTGAATTGGTGTGCATAGTGATATACAACTCTAAAATTTTACTTTGTCTCTCTAAAGATTTTAGAAGAGAAGTTACTCTCTCTCTCTTTAGGGTTTATAATCTCTTCTTCCAATGGTAACACGCATAGATACTATCTCTCTAGAGTTTATACTTTCTCTCTCCGTAACCACACATATATGGAGTCTTATGGTGATTGAAAATTACATGAAATAGATACTTTATGCTATGACACATTTTTGGTTTAAAAAACTCAAAAGTTTGCTGAAATTGTCAAAAAAACTTGAAATGAAAAACTCTCAAATGTTAAATCCCCTAGTTACCTCCCTTGGGTGTCTATCCGTGGGTGTCTATCCGCTAGAAGCAGGTTTGGTTAGGAAGCATTATCGTGGAGGTTTTAGGTGGTGCAAGTTCTTGGTGCTCATTTCTATTGTTGAAATGGAGCGCTCCTCATCACTACACCAACATACTTGTATTTTACGACCAGTTACCTCCATTGGGTGTCTATCTAGGGTGTCTATCTACCTAGAAGCAAGTTTGGGTACATTAGAGAGAATATGAGCCCCAAAAGGGCCCTTTAGGGTCAAAGATTCATCTAGAATATACTCTCTACACCAATGAGAATGGGCTTTTGGCCACGGTCCCACCAGTTTTTGTATTTGTAAAATGGCCATAACTTGAGCATTCTAACTTCAAATTTGTCGGACAGTAGTTCATTTGAAGTGCATTGCTAAGCTCTTTCCATAGATATGTTACATGATGTAGTTTTGAGGTAAGTAGGCTATCCATGCCCCCCCATTTATGTTCTATTGTTGAGACTGAAATTTGATTGGTTGCTAGATTACAAGGCCCCTTTGGGGTTCATATTTCTCCTAATGAGAAAGCATCTTTGTAGAGGGTTTAGGTGGTATAAGTTCTTGGGGATCATTTCTATTATTTGAATGGAGAGCTCCTCCAATTTTATGCTATTTTTCTTTTGCTTTTGGCCTACAAATCACTTTTGTTTGTGTAGTAGGTGGTGGTCATGTGAGACTCAATTATCAATCATGTGAGAGGACAATTGGGTCCCCCTTCGTGGTCACGTGGATCCTATTATGCCATCTCTGTTCTATTGAGCACACCGTTTTGTAACTATGCCCATTTTGGAATAATTGCATAACGGAGCCTTTAAAATAAGTTAATGCTTGCTGCCAAAGTGCATCATGTTAAAGAAATTTGGACTTGCTTGCAACGTGGCCAATTGAGAGTGGGTAGCAATTATCACGCTCAGATTTGGGACCACTTGTGTGGGCTGTTTCTCTCTTTTTCTCAATGGGAAGACAGTTCAAGCCAATGTTTTACAACTCGAGCTGCCAATGACACCTATAACTATGCCTCGTGTGACCACAACGGAGGGTGTGTCAGCATGCAGTTAATTGAGAATGGGTATAATTGGCTTGGTTATGAACTACCAAAAATGATTATTGTGTGATCACGCCCTTAATGTTGCCCACAGGGCCCTTGATGCTTCTCGGAGGACCCCTCATGTTTCCCAAAGGGCCCCTCATGCTACCCGAAGGGCTAGGGCTATATCCTAGAGAGCCCGGAGGGCTAGGGCTATATCCCAAATGGCCCTGGAGGGCCAGGGCTATTGCTTCATGGGAAAAAAAGACATGGTAGCCTTTAGGTCACATGGTCATTTTTTGTGAATGTGAAGAGTTGCAAATTGAGAATTTTGTTAATTAACATTGTGATCACACAAAAAACCACGTGATTACATGAATATGAAATCCCTATTGACATTGCTTTGTGACTTTGCTTGACTTGAACTAAGTTGCATGCAACAAGCCCAATGGATCTTTCTGTATGAAAGAGCCTTAAGATTTTCAATGTTACTTAAATTTGTGAAATGTGTTCCTCCACATGTGTTGCTCAAATTGTAAATAGTGGAGCGGGAGAGTTTTACACCTTCGCTACTCAAAACGTTCTCATGCATGTTCATTGCATCTTGATGTTTCAAGGCATGCTCATGTTTATCTTGGTCTTATGTCTTGTAGGTATGGTTCAAACTATGTAATGGAATATGGCTAATAACATTGATTGTAACGGAATTAAAGTGACAATAGTGAGCATTTCCTTAAGACTAGAATTCTTAATGAGCATAGGAAAAGTACTTGATTGAAGATAGCAAAATAATAATTACACATAGTGAGCTTTGCATGAAAAATACTTGCAAAAGAGAAAGAGGATTAGAGAAATTGAGGATTGGTGGATCTACTTCCCCCTTCCAAAAGGCTTTTGTATTATAGGTTCTCCCATAAAGAGAGACTTGATACAATACATTCTTTGTGTTCCTTGAGAACTTGTTGATGCCATGAAGATGGTAAGATTTATGCACCAATATTATGCCCATAATTAACTTGCAATAAACATGAACTTGTTCCTGGCCTCAATCCCAAGACCTCAAACACCTTTAAAGGTGAAGAGAGCTAGCAGGGAGTCAGGGAAGGGAAGAGAAGAAGATGTATTCTTACGAGAAAGAAGTAGTTTCCTCACATATCGTTACTCTTAGATCAAAGCATAGCATAGTAATGAAGTGAGACTCTTGGTTGGATTTGCATTCCATAGCCAAGAGGTGTTGGTGTAGGCTCTATACTTCTCAAGCTTGGAGAATGAGATGGAGTTCTTGCTCAGCATGAGTGTGTGAGAGAGTATGCCCAAAAAGGAGATATACCTCTTGCCTTGGTCAAGCCCTCTCCCTCCTAGCACTGTCTTGCACCCCATTGGTCCATGCTAGGATCTAGCCAATCAAAGGCTTTTGTCATAACTAGCAATAGTGGTAGCATTTGGACAAGTTTCCTTCTTTCTCCCTTTGAGAGAGAGAGAGAGAGATTAATTATTTATTTAATTGAATTTAAATTCTCATTAGACCTCCCTAAAAGCCATCCAATAAGATTCAGGCACATTATGAGGGAAACATGGCTAGGGGCTTGACATGTGTCCCTTATGCCTCTTGAGTCTTGAGTGTGTGTGTGTGTGTGTGTGTGTGTGTGTGTGTGTGTGTGTGTGTGTGTGTGTGTGTGTGTGTGTGTGTGTGTGTTCTCTCTCATCCCCTACCTTTAGGGATCTCCCCCTCGTATGTAGGGCTCATGTTTGACTTGAACACCTCAAGCACCTAGGTCATCAAGCACCTCAAGCACCTTAGTCAGATGAAGCACCTCAAGCACATGCCTAGTTTGCCTAAGGTCTAAAGTACTTAAAGGTCCTAGGTCTAAGGACTTTTAATAGTAAACTTTGGAGGTCTTTAATGAAGCAACCCTAAAGTATTTTAAGATCCACTGTCTGCACATTTGTTCTTCAGTAGACCATCTCCTTTTGAGCCCCTTTTGAGATGTAATCATCTATCCTGTTGGCCCCGTGCTGAGGTAGGTCTAACAACACATATCTATGTTTTAGTTCTTATTCCCCTTTTATCTTCCCATATTAAATTATCAAATTAACATGAGAAATCATTTGGTAAAGTTAGATATTAGATTTTATGACATTACCTCTCTCTTGAAATCATAGTCATCCTCAACTATGAGGTAGAGAAGGTAAATGCCTAGTCATTAGTTTATGTTTCTTATCGGGTAGAGGATCCCTTTTTACCCTATGTCAACATCATTCCAAAATGGAGAAGATAAAGGTCTAGTCATTAGTCTATCTTTCTAATCAGGTGGAGAATCCCTTTTTACCCTACGACATCATTCTAGAATGGATGACTAATCCATTTGGTGCTTGAGAGACTGAGCTTACTGCAAGCATGTCTTCTCTTTAGTCTATATCATACTCCTAGAGTAGAGTAACAAATTCTACTTAAATATGTGCACAATAAAAAGAGAACTAGTCGTATAAGACAAAAACATTGTTTATTTAAAAGGAATTTACATTTTCTTACTCTAATGTAGCATTGTAAGCATTGTCAAGGTTTATATTATCCTTAAGATGCGTTCCTTGCATCCATCTAGTATCTTCAAAAGGATAATTTTTAAACTTAATAAGATACCATCGGATAATCTTACCATGTCTTAGTACCTTGTGTTCATGTTGAAGGATGGATTTGGGTTGTAGGACCTCTTGTTGATCTTTGATCTCGAGAGGGTCCTCAATTATTGGTTCTCTTGGCGGATCTCCTTTGTAAGGCTTAAGTAGTCTCACATGAAAAGCATTGTGTATGAGCCAATGAGTGGGCAAATTTAGTTGATAGTTGACGCATCTCATTGATTGGTTTAAGGATTTGAAAGGACCATAGTATCTTTTTGATAGATTAGCATCATACTTTTGGTGGCCCGTAGGACCCGTAGTTTTCCTTAGACGAACCTTGGGGAATTTTAGCAAGACCCAATCATTTTCCTTATAAAGGCTAAGGCTCTCTGGTGCTTGTCAGCAGCAGCAGCCTTTTTTCTTTACTGTGAGATGGAGATAGCCTCTTTAATCTTTTGAAAAGATTCTTGAAAATTGCAACTATACTCATCAGTAGCAAAGATCTTCCCATGTACTTTTAGTAGCAAGGGACTTTTAGATCTTCCCTCTATGACCTTAAAAGGTGCCTTTTTTATAGAAGTATGTATAGTGTTGTTGTATGCATACTCTACAAGGGGTAGGTACTTCTCCCATTGTGAGTGTTGTTGTATGCATACTCTACAAGAGGTAGGTACTTCTCCCATTGTGAGTGTTGATCTACTTCCATAAATTAGGTTTTTAGTAGATCTAGAATTATAAGGTTTGCTATTTCACTTTGGCCATCCGTTTGTGGGTGATAGGCAGAGGTGAAATTTAACCTTGTACCTAGATTCTCAAAGAGACCCTTCCAAAGATTACTGGTTATTCTAGAATCTTTATCTAACACTATGGATGTTGGCAAGCCATGGTACTTGAAAATCTGAGATATGAAGAGAGTTTCCATTTGATGTGCCTTAATAGCCTTTTTGACAGGTATAAAATGTGCTTGTTTACTAAACCTATTGTGACTATTGTCCATATTCCTGTATTCCCATGGATAGACTTAGGCAATCCAAAGATCAATCCATGGATATGCTCTCCCATGGTGAATTAGGAATTGGCAATGGCTGAAGAAATCCAGGTTGCTTCCCTCTATCATACTTTGTCTTTTGACAACCTACAAATTTGAGACATACTCTTGTGTGTCTACTTTCATAGTGGGCCAATAGAAGTAGGTCTCTACTCCCCAAAGATTAGGTTGAATACCTCTTTATGCCTTGAATAGGGAGGAGCATGAGATTTGTACATTACTTTCTCACGAAGTGAGTTAGTAACACATAGCCTACTGACATAGCAGAGGTAACCATCCTGCAAGGTAAATGGTTCCCTTTTCTTCCCTAAGGCAAGGGCTGAAATGAAGTCCTTGGAATTGGGGTTAGTAGCATACTCATCTATCATGAAAGATAGATCATTGTGAGTTGCTATAGACACCACATTTTCCCTTGGTCGTAATGATAATGCATCAACCACTTGATTGTGATTTCCAGCAATGTGAGCAATATGAAAGTTAAATTGCAAAAGAAAATTTTCCCACCTCATTTGTTTGTCAAAAATCTTGGTTTGCATCATGAAGTCCTTAGGACTTTGGTGATCCGTTTGTAGGATGAATGGAGTCCCCAAAAGATAATGCTTCCATGTGTCAAGGGCATGTAGAACAGCTAGTACTCCTTTTCGTATATGCACAATACTCGCTCATTGGAATTGAGCCTTCGACTCTCATATGCTATGGCATGCCCTTCTTGAAGCAAGACTACTCCAAGGCAATCTCCACAAGCATCACATTGGACCTCAAATGGTTTTGAGAGATCCGGTAGTGTAAGCATAGGTTGGGAGGTAAGCTTCTCTTTGAGCTTCTCAAAATCATTTTTCTCTTTTTTTGTCCATGTATACTTAACATTGTTTTTTGTTAAGTGATGTAATGGTCTTGATATTTGCAAGAATTTTTCTATGAAGCATCTATAGTATGCGTACATACCAATAAAACTTTGTAGTTCATGTAGATTCCTTGGATTAGGCCATCCTTTCATTAACTCTAGCTTGGTTGGATCCATACGGATGCCATTACGAGAGATAATATGGCCTAGGTATTGAATCTCTTGCAAGAAAAATTCACTCTTCTTTTGATTAATGAAAAGTTTATTCTCTCTCAAAGCTTGAAAGATTACGTGGAGGTGTTGCTTAAGCTCCTTGAGAGAATTGGACTAGATGATGATATCATCAAACAATACTACAGTAAACTTGTAGGAGGGCCTAAAAGTTTTCTCCATTATACGGTTAAATGTGGCCAGAGCATTTGTCAAGCCAAAAGGCATGACAAGATATTCATAAAGGCCAAACATTGTACAAAAAGCATTCTTTACAATATCTTCATTGACTATCCTTATTTGACGATAGCCACTTTCAAGGTCAATCCTACTGAAGTAGGTAGACCCTTGTAACTTATCAAATAGATATTCTACCCATGCATGGAAAATCTATTCTTGATAGTGATCCTATTTGCCCTATAGTCAACACACATGTGATAGGAATCGTCTTTCTTTTGTACTAGAAGGACTGGTGACCAGAAAGGAGAGGAGCTAGGCCTCACCATCCCTTTCTCAACCATTTTATGTACTTGCCTCATGATCTCCTCTTGTTGAGCTTGTGGAACTTGATAGAGAGGCTTATTGGGCGGTGAGCTCTCAGGTAGAAGCTCTATTATATGGTCATCATTCCCTCGTTTGGAGGTAACTCTCCAAGGATTTCATCAATAAAAAAATCTAGGAATCTATTTAGGAAATTAGAAAACATTAATCCCTCTTGATTCTTACCACTTTGATTTAGTAAATCGCTCGTATCATTCATGGACTCTTTAAAAAAAATCATGTATGCAGAAATTGAGCTTTTCATTCACTTATTAAAAGCAAGAATATTTACAACGGGTATAGTACGACCAAAATCATTAGCATCTATGTACATGTTCTTCTCCCTATAGTCAAAATAAATTCTTCTTTTAGGGAACTTCATATTGGAAGCCATGCTGTTGAACCATGGTGCCCCTAAGATAACATCCTCATGTTGGAGAGAGGAGATGAAAAAGTCCTCTTTGTCAACGTAGCTTTGGACATGAAGCCTCAATTTCCCAATCAAGGGAGTAACAGAGGCGTGTCGTCCCTTGAAAGCCCCATCGCCAGTCACAGTGTCTCCCATATCAAAAGCTTGTATGCTTAACTTAGTGGCCAACTCCGTTGATATGAAGTTGTGAGTAGAGCCAAGGTTGAAAAGGATAAAGGAATCATGCTCCCATACCTTTCTCCAAGCATAGGAAAGGGATGATTTTTGCGATGACTATCCTCTTTTGGAGCTTCAACCATAGAAGCCCTAGGTGACTCATTGCATGCATTTCTTTTGAGGCAAGTGCGATATACATGTCCCTACTCCCCACACTTGAAACATTTTTTGTCTTTGCAAAAATGCTCTAACTCTTTTGAAGAGAGTTTATTCTTACCTTTATAGACTCCTTTCTTCTTGGTTTTGTTGTTGTTGTTGCTAGAGTTTCCTTGGGAAGAGTTTTGAGCATTGTTCTTCCCTCTAGGCTCATTTTGGTCTCTAGTTTCCATGGGCTTAGAATTCCTCCTTGCTCCTTGTTGGAAATTAATTCATGAAGCAACCATAGTATGTTGGATGACTTCAATAATAATGGTCCTAGGCCTTTGAGAGTTGACATACTCGGCCATGTCTTCAGGTAGCCCAACACAAAATTGTTGTTTTTGTTCTCGAAAGTCTATCTTTTGGTAGACCATATCTTTGAGATGTAAATCCCAAAACTTGTCCACATACTTGGGAGATAGCTTCAAGCTTTTCCATTTGGTAAGAACTTTGTCTTTGGCATTGCTTGCAAGTAACTGCTTCATTATGGAAACTCTTAGAGTTTTCTATGTCTTTAGAGCTTTGCCATTACCTTGTGGACTAGCCCATCATTGTCAAGAAGATTTTTGAAAATGCATAGCTACATGTCATAGCTTAGAGGACTCCATGAAGCCCTCATCTGCAAAGGTCACATCGAATTGTTGGATGAAGGCCAAGAGTTTGTTTGTGTCACCAAAAGAGGACATCATAGGAAAAGAGATGCTCTTTCCTCCCTCTTTGAACTTCTTGAGCTTGTAGGACCTTTTCCAAGTAGCATAGGACTTCTGATGTCCTCTCCTCTTGAAATCATTAGGAGATAAGCCACTGCTTTCATTGAAAGAGGAAGAAGATGATGAAGATGGAGAAGATGGTGACCTCTTCCTCTCCCTTTTCATCTTTTGATTCCTCTCTTTCTTCTTTGAATTACAAGGGGGAGGACTATATGATGACCTTTTCCTCTTGGAAGGAATTGGAGATCATGGGATCGTCGTCTTCGCGGAGCCACATCTTTTGAAGGGTTTGGAGCCTGATTCACTTCTTTCTCTTTTGTATGATTCCTCCTCTTCTCTCACCAAAGAGAGTCTTCTTTTGGGAGTATCAACAAGAGGCATCCTAAGCTCTCTCTCTTCTTGGGGAGTTTGGAGAATCCTATGGGTGCGAATTTGTTGGGCAACTTTGGCTTGTAAAGTGGGGTTGCGAATGACAAGATAGTCCACAAACAAGGGGGCATCATTAGTAGCACCTTCATTTTGCAAAATCAAAGCTCATCAATATTCATTCTACTCTCTTTATTATTGTCATCCATGATAAGTAAATTTATTGTAATATCAAAGTCATCAATATTCATTCTACTCTCTTTATTATTGTCATCCATGATAAGTAAATTTATGTATATTCTACTTTGTTCTTTGGCAACCTCAAAA